>NW_026697473.1:0-121146 GCF_030435755.1 Ochotona princeps | reverse complement strand
TTTGTAACTCTGTGCGTATTTGCCATAAAACGCACTGTGTGAAAATTGAGCTTTATACGATTCCAGACAAAGCAAAGCTGTAACTGCTCCATTGAAATGCAGTGAACTCCACGTTCAGAGATACCTTCATCGCCAAGGCAATTTTCAGTTAGCCTTGAAATGCAGGTCTCGTCCATCAACTTCAGCTTTAAATACATGGTAGCTATACGGACACAACACAGCATGTGGATGAGGCTTTATTCAACAGAAAAGGGCACAATGTTTCTTGTGTGAGACCAACTCCACTCAAGTCGCTAACCTCACACACCATCACCATTAGATCCGTTTCGCACGAAAACCCTGCTTTGTAACTCTGTGCGTATTTGGCATAAAACTCACTGTGTTGAAATTGAGCTTTATGAGAATTCCAGACAAAGCAAAGCTGCAACTGCTCCATTGAAATGCAACGAACTCCACGTTCAGAGATACCTTCATCGCCAAGACAATTTTCAGTTAGCCTTGAAATGCAAGACTCTGGCATCAGCTACAGCACCAAGTACATGGTAGCTATAGGGACACAACACAGCATGTGGATGAGGCTTTTACTCAACACTAAATGGCACAATGTTTCTTGTGTGAGACCAACTCCACTCACGACACTAATCTCATACACTTACACCTTTAGACCCGTTTCGCACGAAAACCCTGCTTTGTAACTCTGTGCGTATTTGCCATAAAACGCACTGTGTTGAAATTGAGCTTTATAAGATTCCAGACAAAGCGAAGCAGTAACTGCTCCATTGAAATGCAATGAACTCCACGTTCAGAGATACCTTCATCGCCAAGGCAATTTTCAGCTAGCCTTGAAATGCAAGGCTCTGGCATCAGCTCCAGCACCAAGTACATGTTAACTATAGGGACACAACACAGCATGTGGATGAGGCTTTATTCAACACAAAAGGGCACAATGTTTCTTGTGTGTGACCAACTCCCCTCAGGTCACTAACCTCACACACCATCACCATTACACCCGTTTCGCACGAAAAAAGTTTCGTCACAGTGTGTGTAAAGGTCATAGAACGCATTGCAGTGAAAACTGGTTTATTGCATATACACCACAAAGCAAAGATGTAACTGCTCCATTGAAGTGCAACCAACTCCACGTTCAGAGAGCACTTCATCACCACGGCAATTTTCAGTTAGCTTTGAAATGCAAGGCTCTTACATCAACTTCGGCTTTAAATACATGTTTGCTATACGGACTAAACAGCATGTGGATGAGGCTTTTACTCAACATCAATGTGCAGAGAGTTTCTTGTGTGAGACCAACTCCACTCAGGTCACTAACCTCACACACCATCACCATTACACCCGTTTCGCACGAAAACCCTGTTTCGTAACACTGTGCATATTTGTCATAAAACGCACTGTTTTGAAATTGAGCTTTATGAGAATTCTAGACAAAGCAAAGCTGTAACTGCTCCATTGAAATGCAACGAACTCCACGTTCAGAGATACTTCCATCGCCAAGGCAATTTTCAGCTAGCCTTGAAATGCAAGGCTCTGGCATCAGCTCCAGCACCAAGTACATGCAAGCTATAGGGACACAGCACAGCATGTGGATGAGGCGTTCACTCAACACGAAAAGGCACAATGTTTCTTGTGTGAGACCAACTCCACTCAAGTCGCTAACCTCACACACTTACACCATTAGACCCGTTTCGCACGAAAACCCTGTTTGGTCACACTGTGCATATTTGTCATAAAACGCACTGTCTTGAAATTGAGCTTTATGAGAATTCTAGACAAAGCAAAGCTGTAACTGCTCCATTGAAATGCAACGAACTCCACGTTCAGAGATACTTCCATCGCCAAGGCAATTTTCAGCTAGCCTTGAAATGCAGGTCTCTTCCTTCAACTTCAGCTTTAAATACATGGTAGCTATACGGACACAACACAGCATGTGGATGAGGCTTTTACTCAACATCAATGGGCAGAGAGTTTCTTGTGTGAGACCAACTCCACTCAAGACACTAATCTCACACACCATCACCATTAGACCCGTTTCGCACGAAAACCCTGCTTTGTAACTCTGTGCGTATTTGCCATAAAACGCACTGTGTGAAAATTGAGCTTTATACGATTCCAGACAAAGCAAAGCAGTAACTGCTCCATTGAAATGCAATGAATTCCACGTTCAGAGATACCTTCATCGCCAAGGCAATTCTCAGCTAGCCTTCAAATGCAGGTCTCTTTCATCAACTTCAGCTTTAAATACATGGTAACTATACGGACACAACACAGCATGTGGATGAGGCTTTTACTCAACATCAATGGGCAGAGAGTTTCTTGTGTGAGACCAACTCCACTCAGGTCACTAACCTCACACACCATCACCATTAGACCCGTTTCGCACGAAAACCCTGTTTCATAACACTGAGCATATTTGCCATAAAACGCACTGTGTTGAAATTGAGCTTTATGAGAATTCCAGACAAAGCAAAGCTGCAACTGCTCCATTGAAATGCAACGAACTCCATGTTCAGAGATACTTCCATCGCCAAGGCAATTTTCAGCTAGCCTTGAAATGCAAGGCTCTGGCATCAGCTCCAGCACCAAGTACATGTGAGCTATAGGGACACAGCACAGCATGTGAATGTAGCTTTTCTTCACGAAAGGGCACAATGTTTCTTGTGTGAGACCAACTCCACTCAAGTCACTAACCTCACACACTTACACCATTAGACCCGTTTCGCATGAAAACCCTGCTTTGTAACTCTGTGCGTATTTGGCATAAAACGCACTGTGTTGAAATTGAGCTTTATAAGATTCCAAACAAAACAAAGCAGTAACTGCTCCATTGAAATGCAATGAACTCCACGTTCAGAGATACCTTCATCGCCAAGACAATTTTCAGTTAGCCTTGAAATGCAAGGCTCTGGCATCAGCTCCAGCACCAAGTACATGTCAACTATAGGGACACAACACAGCATGTGGATGAGGCTTTATTCAACACAAAAGGGCACAATGTTTCTTATGTGTGACCAACTCCACTCAGGTCACTAACCTCACACACCATCACCATTACACCCGTTTCGCACGAAAAAAGTTTCGTCACAGTGTGTGTAAAGGTCATAGAACGCATTGCAGTGAAAACTGGTTTATTGCGTATACACCACAAAGCAAAGATGTAACTGCTCCATTGAAGTGCAACCAACTCCACGTTCAGAGAGCACTTCATCACCACGGCAATTTTCAGTTAGCTTTAAAATTGAAGGCTCTTACATCAACTTCGGCTTTAAATACATGTTCGCTATACGGACTAAACAGCATGTGGATGAGGCTTTTACTCAACATCAATGTGCAGAGAGTTTCTTGTGTGAGACCAACTCCACTCAGGTCACTAACCTCACACACCATCACCATTAGACCCGTTTCGCACGAAAACCCTGTTTCGTAACACTGTGCATATTTGTCATAAAACGCACTGTTTTGAAATTGAGCTTTATGAGAATTCCACACAAAGCAAAGCTGCAACTGCTCCATTGAAATGCAATGAACTCCACGTTCAGAGATACCTTCATTGCAAAGGCAATTTTCAGCTAGCCTTCAAATGCAAGGCTCTGGCATCAACTTCAGCTTTAAATACATGGTAGCTATACGGACACAACACAGCATGTGGATGAGGCTTTTACTCAACATCAATGGGCAGAGAGTTTCTTGTGTGAGACCAACTCCACTCAGGTCACTAACCTCACACACCATCACCATTAGACCCGTTTCGCACGAAAACCCTATTTCGTAACACTGAGCATATTTGCCATAAAACGCACTGTGTTGAAATTGAGCTTTATGAGAATTCCACACAAAGCAAAGCTGCAACTGCTCCATTGAAATGCAACGAACTCCATGTTCAGAGATACTTCCATCGCCAAGGCAATTTTCAGCTAGCCTTGAAATGCAGGTCTCCTCCATCAACTTCAGCTTTAAATACATGGTAGCTATACGGACACAACACAGCATGTGGATGAGGCTTTATTCAACACAAAAGGGCACAATGTTTCTTGTGTGAGACCAACTCCACTCAAGTCGCTAACCTCACACACCATCACCATTAGATCCGTTTCGCACGAAAACCCTGCTTTGTAACTCTGTGCGTATTTGGCATAAAACGCACTGTGTTGAAATTGAGCTTTATGAGAATTCCAGACAAAGCAAAGCTGCAACTGCTCCATTGAAATGCAACAAACTCCACGTTCAGAGATACCTTCATCGCCAAGACAATTTTCAGTTAGCCTTGAAATGCAAGGCTCTGGCATCAGCTACAGCACCAAGTACATGGTAGGTATACGGACACAACACAGCATGTGGATGAGGCTTTTACTCAACATCAATGGGCAGAGTTTCTTGTGTGAGACCAACTCCACTCAAGTCACTAACCTCACACACCATCACCATTTGACCCGTTTCGCACGAAAACCCTGCTTTGTAACTCTGTGCGTATTTGGCATAAAACGCACTGTTTTGAAATTGAGCTTTATACGATTCCAGACAAAGCAAAGCAGTAACTGCTCCATTGAAATGCAACGAACTCCACGTTCAGAGATACCTTCATCGCCAAGGCAATTTTCAGCTAGCCTTGAAATGCAAGGCTCTGGCATCAGCTCCAGCACCAAGTACATAGTAGCTATAGGGACACAACACAGCATGTGGATGGGGCTTTATTCAACACAAAAGGGCACAATGTTTCTTGTGTGTGACCAACTCCACTCAGGTCACTAACCTCACACACCATCACCATTACACCCGTTTCGCATGAAAAAAGTTTCGTCACAGTGTGTTTAAAGGTCATAGAACGCATTGCAGTGAAAACTGGTTTATTGCGTATACACCACAAAGCAAAGATGTAACTGCTCCATTGAAATGCAATGAACTCCACGTTCAGAGATACCTTCATCGTCAAGGCAATTTTCAGCTAGCCTTCAAATGCAAGGCTCTGGCATCAGCTCCAGCACCAAGTACATGTGAGCTATAGGGACACAGCACAGCATGTGAATGTAGCTTTTCTTCAACACGAAAGGGCACAATGTTTCTTGTGTGAGACCAACTCCACTCAAGTCACTAACCTCACACACCATCACCATTACACCCGTTTCGCACGAAAACCCTGCTTTGTAACTCTGTGCGTATTTGGCATAAAACGCACTGTGTTGAAATTGAGCTTTATAAGATTCCAAACAAAACAAAGCAGTAACTGCTCCATTGAAATGCAGTGAACTCCACGTTCAGAGATACCTTCATCGCCAAGGCAATTTTCAGCTAGCCTTGAAATGCAAGGCTCTGGCATCAGCTCCAGCACCAAGTACATGGTAGCTATAGGGACACAACACAGCATGTGGATGAGGCTTTATTCAACACAAAAGGGCACAATGTTTCTTGTGTGAGACCAACTCCACTCAGGTCACAAACCTCACACACCATCACCATTTGACCCGTTTCGCACGAAAACCCTGCTTTGTATCTCTGTGCGTACTTGGCATAAAAAGCACTGTGTTGAAATTGAGCTTTATGAGAATTCCACAAAAAGCAAAGCTATAACTGCTCCATTGAAATGCAACGAACTCCACGTTCAGAGATACCTTCATCGCCAAGGCAATTTTCAGTTAGCTTTGAAATGCAAGGCTCTGGCATCAGCTCCAGCACAAAGTACATGGTAGCTATAGGGACACAAAACAGCATGTGGATGAGGCTTTTACTCAACACTAAATGGCACAATGTTTCTTGTGTGAGACCAACTCCACTCACGACACTAATCTCATACACTTACACCTTTAGACCCGTTTCGCACGAAAACCCTGCTTTGTAACTCGGTGCGTATTTGGCATAAAACGCACATTGTTGAAATTGAGCTTTATGAGAATTCCAGACAAAGCAAAGCTGTAACTGCTCCATTGAAATGCAACGAACTCCACGTTCAGAGATACTTCCATCGCCAAGGCAATTTTCAGCTAGCCTTGAAATGCAGGTCTCTTCCTTCAACTTCGGCTTTAAATACATGTTCGCTATACGGACTAAACAGCATGTGGATGAGGCTTTTACTCAACATCAATGTGCAGAGAGTTTCTTGTGTGAGACCAACTCCACTCAGGTCACTAACCTCACACACCATCACCATTAGACCCGTTTCGCACGAAAACCCTGTTTCGTAACACTGTGCATATTTGTCATAAAACGCACTGTTTTGAAATTGAGGTTTAAGAGAATTCCACACAAAGCAAAGCTGCAACTGCTCCATTGAAATGCAACGAACTCCACGTTCAGAGATACTTCCATTGCCAAGACAATTTTCAGCTAGCCTTGAAATGCAGGTCTCTTCCATCAACTTCAGCTTTAAATACATGTTAGCTATACGGACACAACACAGCATGTGGATGAGGCTTTTACTCAACATCAATAGGCAGAGAGTTTCTTGTGTGAGACCAACTCCACTCAGGTCACTAACCTCACACACCATCACCATTACACCCGTTTCGCTCGAAAAAACTGTTTCGTCACAGTGTGTGTAATGGTCATAGAACGCATTGCAGTGAAAACCGGTTTATTGCGTATACACCACAAAGCAAGGCTGTAACTGCTCCATTGAAGTGCAACCAACTCCACGTTCAGAGAACACTTCATCACCAAGGCAATTTTGGGATAGCTTTGAAATGCAGGTCTCTTACATCAACTTCGGCTTTAAATACATGTTCGCTATACGGACTAAACAGCATGTGGATGAGGCCTTTACTCAACATCCATGGGCAGAGAGTTTCTTGTGTGAGACCAATTCCACTCAGGTCACTAACCTCACACACCATCACCATTAGACCTGTTGCGCACGAAAACCCTGTTTCGTAACACTGAGCATATTTGCCATAAAACGCACTGTGTTGAAATTGAGCTTTATGAGAATTCCAGACAAAGCAAAGCTGCAACTGCTCCATTGAAATGCAACGAACTGCATGTTCAGAGATACTTCCATCGCCAAGGCAATTTTCAGCTAGCCTTGAAATGCAAGGCTCTGGCATCAGCTCCAGCACCAAGTACATGTTAGCTATAGGGACACAACACAGCATGTGGATGAGGCTTTATTCAACACAAAAGGGCACAATGTTACTTGTGTGTGACCAACTCCACTCAGGTCACTAACCTCACACACCATCACCATTACACCCGTTTCGCACGAAAACACAGTTTCGTCACAGTGTGTGTAATGGTCATAGAACGCATTGCAGTGAAAACTGGTTTATTGCTTATATACCACAAAGCAAAGCTGTAACTGCTCCATTGAAGTGCAACCAACTCCACGTTCAGAGAGCAATTCATCACCAAGGCAATTTTCAGTTAGCTTTGAAATGCAAGGCCCTTATATCAACTTCGGCTTTAAATTCATGGTAGCTATACGGACTAAACAGCATGTGGATGAGGCTTTATTCAACACACAAGGGCACAATGTTTCTTGTGTGAGACCAACTCCACTCAGGTCACTAACCTCACACACCATCACCATTAGACCCGTTTCGCACGAAAACCCTGCTTTGTAACTCTGTGCGTATTTGGCATAAAACGCACTGTGTTGAAATTGAGCTTTATGAGAATTCCACAAAAAGCAAAGCTGTAACTGCTCCATTGAAATGCAACGAACTCCACGTTCAGAGATACCTTCATCGCCAAGACAATTTTCAGTTAGCCTTGAAATGCAAGGCTCTGGCATCAGCTCCAGCACAAAGTACATGGTAGCTATAGGGACACAAAACAGCATGTGGATGAGGCTTTTACTCAACAGTAAATGGCGTAATGTTTCTTGTGTGAGACCAACTCCACTCACGACACTAATCTCATACACTTACACCTTTAGACCCGTTTCGCACGAAAACCCTGCTTTGTAACTCTGTGCGTATTTGGCATAAAACGCACTGTGTTGAAATTGAGCTTTATAAGATTCCAGACAAAGCAAAGCAGTAACTGCTCCATTGAAATGCAATGAACTCCACGTTCAGAGATACCTTCATCGCCAAGGCAATTTTCAGCTAGCCTTGAAATGCAAGGCTCTGGCATCAGCTCCAGCACCAAGTACATGTTAACTATAGGGACACAACACAGCATGTGGATGAGGCTTTATTCAACACAAAAGGGCACAATGTTTCTTATGTGTGACCAACTCCACTCAGGTCACTAACCTCACACACCATCACCATTACACCCGTTTCGCACGAAAAAAGTTTCGTCACAGTGTGTGTAATGGTCATAGAACGCATTCCAGTGAAAACTGGTTTATTGCGTATACACCACAAAGCAAATCTGTAACTGCTCCATTGAAGTGCAACCAACTCCACATTCAGAGAGCACTTCATCACCACGGCAATTTTCAGTTAGCTTTGAAATTGAAGGCTCTTACATCAACTTCGGCTTTAAATACATGTTCGCTATACGGACTAAACAGCATTTGGATGAGGCTTTTACTCAACATCAATGTGCAGAGAGTTTCTTGTGTGAGACAAACTCCATTCAGGTCACTAACCTCACACACCATCACCATTAGACCCGTTTCGCACGAAAACCCTGCTTTGTAACTCTGTGCGTATTTGCCATAAAACGCACTGTGTGAAAATTGAGCTTTATACGATTCCAGACAAAGCAAAGCAGCAACTGCTCCATTGAAATGCAACGAACTCCACGTTCAGAGATACCTTCATCGCCAAGGCAATTTTCAGCTAGCCTTGAAATGCAAGGCTCTGGCATCAGCTCCAGCACCAAGTACATGTTAGCTATAGGGACACAACACAGCTTGTGGCTGTAGCTTTTCTTCAACACGAAAGGGCACAATGTTTCTTGTGTGAGACCAACTTCACTCAAGTCACTAAACTCACACACTTACACCATTAGACCCGTTTCGCACGAAAACCCTGCTTTGTAACTCTGTGCGTATTTGGCATAAAATGCACTGTGTTGAAATTGAGCTTTATAAGATTCCAAACAAAGCAAAGCAGTAACTGCTCCATTGAAATGCAATGAACTCCACGTTCAGAGATACCTTCATCGCCAAGGCAATTTTCAGCTAGCCTTGAAATGCAAGGCTCTGGCATCAGCTCCAGCACCAAGTACATGTTAACTATAGGGACACAACACAGCACGTGGATGAGGCATTATTCAACACAAAAGGGCACAATGTTTCTTGTGTGAGACTACCTCACTCAGGTCACTAACCTCACACACCATCACCATTAGACCCGTTTCACACGAAAACCCTGCTTTGTAACTCTGTGCATATTTCGCATAAAAAGCACTGTGTTGAAATTGAGCTTTATAAGAATTCCACAAAAAGCAAAGCTGTAACTGCTCCATTGAAATGCAACGAACTCCACGTTCAGAGATACCTTCATCGCCAAGGCAATTTTCAGTTAGCCTTGAAATGCAAGGCTCTGGCATCAGCTCCAGCACAAAGTACATGGTAGCTATAGGGACACAAAACAGCATGTTGATGAGGCTTTTACTCAACACTAAATGGCACAATGTTTCTTGTGTGAGACCAACTCCACTCACGACACTAATCTCATACTCTTACACCTTTAGACCCGTTTCGCACGAAAACCCTGCTTTGTAACTCTGTGCATATTTGGCATAAAACGCACTGTGTTGAAATTGAGCTTTATAAGATTCCAGACAAAGTAAAGCAGTAACTGCTCCATTGAAATGCAATGAACTCCACGTTCAGAGATACCTTCATCGCCAAGGCAATTTTCAGCTAGCCTTGAAATGCAAGGCTCTGGCATCAGCTCCAGCACCAAGTACATGTTAACTATAGGGACACAACACAGCATGTGGATGAGGCTTTATTCAACACAAAAGGGCACAATGTTTCTTGTGTGTGACCAACTCCACTCAGGTCACTAACCTCACACACCATCACCATTACACCCGTTTCGCACGAAGAAAGTTTCGTCACAGTGTGTTTAATGGTCATAGAACGCATTGCAGTGAAAACTGGTTTATTGCGTATACACCACAAAGCAAAGATGTAACTGCTCCATTGAAGTGCAACCAACTCCACGTTCAGAGAGCACTTCATCACCACGGCAATTTTCAGTTAGCTTTGAAATTGAAGGCCTTACATCAACTTCGGCTTTAAATACATGTTCGCTATACGGACTAAACAGCATGTGGATGAGGCTTTTACTCAACATCAATGTGCAGAGAGTTTCTTGTGTGAGACCAACTCCACTCAGGTCACTAACCTCACACACCATCACCATTAGACCCGTTTCGCACGAAAACCCTATTTCGTAACACTGTGCGTATTTGTCATAACACGCACTGTGTTGAAATTGAGCTTTATGAGAATTCCACACAAAGCAAAGCTGCAACTGCTCCATTGAAATGCAACGAAATCCATCTTCAGAGATACTTCCATCGCAAAGGCAATTTTCAGCTAGCCTTGAAATGCAGGTCTCTTCCTTCAACTTCAGCTTTAAATACATGTTAGCTATAAGGACACAACACAGCCCGTGGATGAGGCATTATTCAACACAAAAGGGCACAATGTTTCTTGTGTGAGACCAACTCCACTCAGGTCACTAACCTCACACACCATCACCATTACACCCGTTTCTCACGAAAAAAGTTTCGTCACAGTGTGTGTAATGGTCATAGAACGCATTGCAGTGAAAACTGGTTTATTGCGTATACACCACAAAGCAAAGATGTAACTGCTCCATTGAAGTGCAACCAACTCCACGTTCAGAGAGCACTTCATCACCACGGCAATTTTCAGTTAGCTTTGAAATTGAAGGCCTTACATCAACTTCGGCTTTAAATACATGTTCGCTATACGGACTAAACAGCATGTGGATGAGGCTTTTACTCAACATCAATGTGCAGAGAGTTTCTTGTGTGAGACCAACTCCACTCAGGTCACTAACCTCACACACCATCACCATTAGACCCGTTTCGCACGAAAACCCTATTTCGTAACACTGTGCGTATTTGTCATAACACGCACTGTGTTGAAATTGAGCTTTATGAGAATTCCACACAAAGCAAAGCTGCAACTGCTCCATTGAAATGCAACGAAATCCATGTTCAGAGATACTTCCATCGCCAAGGCAATTTTCAGCTAGCCTTGAAATGCAAGGCTCTGGCATCAGCTCCAGCACCAAGTACATGTTAGCTATAGGGACACAGCACAGCTTGTGGCTGTAGCTTTCCTTCAACACGAAAGGGCACAATGTTTCTTGTGTGAGACCAACTCCAATCAAGTCGCTAACCTCACACACTTACACCATTAGACCCGTTTCGCACGAAAACTCTGTTTGGTCACACTGTGCGTATTTGTCATAACACGCACTGTGTTGAAATTGAGCTTTATGAGAATTCCACACAAAGCAAAGCTGCAACTGCTCCATTGAAATGCAACGAACTCCACGTTCAGAGATACTTCCATCGCCAAGGCAATTTTCAGCTAGCCTTGAAATGCAGGTCTCTTCCTTCAACTTCAGCTTTAAATACATGTTAGCTATAGCGACACAACACAGCATGTGGATGAGGCTTTTACTCAACATCAATGGGCAGAGAGTTTCTTGTGTGAGACCAACTCCACTCACGACACTAATCTCACACACCATCACCATTAGACCCGTTTCGCACGAAAACCCTGCTTTGTAACTCTGTGCGTATTTGCCATAAAACGCACTGTGTGAAAATTGAGCTTTATACGATTCCAGACAAAGCAAAGCAGTAACTGCTCCATTGAAATGCAACGAAATCCATGTTCAGAGATACTTCCATCGCAAAGGCAATTTTCAGCTAGCCTTGAAATGCAGGTCTCTTCCTTCAACTTCAGCTTTAAATACATGTTAGCTATAAGGACACAACACAGCCCGTGGATGAGGCATTATTCAACACAAAGGGGGCACAATGTTTCTTGTGTGAGACCAACTCCACTCAGGTCACTAACCTCACACACCATCACCATTACACCCGTTTCTCACGAAAAAAGTTTCGTCACAGTGTGTGTAATGGTCATAGAACGCATTGCAGTGAAAACTGGTTTATTGCGTATACACCACAAAGCAAAGATGTAACTGCTCCATTGAAGTGCAACCAACTCCACGTTCAGAGAGCACTTCATCACCACGGCAATTTTCAGTTAGCTTTGAAATTGAAGGCCTTACATCAACTTCGGCTTTAAATACATGTTCGCTATACGGACTAAACAGCATGTGGATGAGGCTTTTACTCAACATCAATGTGCAGAGAGTTTCTTGTGTGAGACCAACTCCACTCACGACACTAATCTCACACACCATCACCATTAGACCCGTTTCGCACGAAAACCCTGCTTTGTAACTCTGTGCGTATTTGCCATAAAACGCACTGTGTGAAAATTGAGCTTTATACGATTCCAGACAAAGCAAAGCAGTAACTGCTCCATTGAAATGCAATGAACTCCACGTTCAGAGATACCTTCATCGCCAAGGCAATTTTCAGCTAGCCTTGAAATGCAGGTCTCCTCCATCAACTTCAGCTTTAAATACATGGTAGCTATACGGACACAACACAGCATGTGGATGAGGCTTTTACTCAACATCAATGGGCAGAGTTTCTTGTGTGAGACCAACTCCACTCACGACACTAATCTCACACACCATCACCATTAGACCCATTTCGCACGAAAACCCTGCTTTGTAACTCTGTGCGTATTTGCCATAAAACGCACTGTGTGAAAATTGAGCTTTATACGATTCCAGACAAAGCAAAGCTGTAACTGCTCCATTGAAATGCAATGAACTCCACGTTCAGAGATACCTTCATCGCCAAGGCAATTTTCAGCTAGCCTTGAAATGCAGGTCTCGTCCATCAACTTCAGCTTTAAATACATGGTAGCTATACGGACACAACACAGCATGTGGATGAGGCTTTTACTCAACATCAATGGGCAGAGAGTTTCTTGTGTGAGACCAACTCCACTCACGACACTAATCTCACACACCATCACCATTAGACCCGTTTCGCACGAAAACCCTGCTTTGTAACTCTGTGCGTATTTGCCATAAAACGCACTGTGTGAAAATTGAGCTTTATACGATTCCAGACAAAGCAAAGCAGTAACTGCTCCATTGAAATGCAATGAACTCCACGTTTAGAGATACCTTCATCGCCCAGGCAATTTTCAGCTAGCCTTGAAATGCAGGTCTCTTCCATCAACTTCAGCTTTAAATACATGGTAGCTATACGGACACAACACAGCATGTGGATGAGGCTTTTACTCAACATCAATGGGCAGAGAGTTTCTTGTGTGAGACCAACTCCACTCACGACACTAATCTCACACACCATCACCATTAGACCCGTTTCGCACGAAAACCCTGCTTTGTAACTCTGTGCGTATTTGCCATAAAACGCACTGTGTGAAAATTGAGCTTTATGAGAATTCTACACAAAGCAAAGCTGCAACTGCTCCATTGAAATGCAACGAAATCCATGTTCAGAGATACTTCCATTGCCAAGGCAATTTTCAGCTAGCCTTGAAATGCAGGTCTCCTCCATCAACTTCAGCTTTAAATACATGGTAGCTATACGGACACAACACAGCATGTGGATGAGGCTTTATTCAACACAAAAGGGCACAATGTTTCTTGTGTGAGACCAACTCCACTCAAGTCGCTAACCTCACACACCATCACCATTAGATCCGTTTCGCACGAAAACCCTGCTTTGTAACTCTGTGCGTATTTGGCATAAAACGCACTGTGTTGAAATTGAGCTGTATGAGAATTCCAGACAAAGCAAAGCTGCAACTGCTCCATTGAAATGCAACGAACTCCACGTTCAGAGATACCTTCATCGCCAAGACAATTTTCAGTTAGCCTTGAAATGCAAGGCTCTGGCATCAGCTACAGCACCAAGTACATGGTAGCTATAGGGACACAACACAGCATGTGGATGAGGCTTTTACTCAACACTAAATGGCACAATGTTTCTTGTGTGAGACCAACTCCACTCACGACACTAATCTCATACACTTACACCTTTAGACCCGTTTCGCACGAAAACCCTGCTTTGTAACTCTGTGCGTATTTGCCATAAAACGCACTGTGTTGAAATTGAGCTTTATAAGATTCCAGACAAAGCAAAGCAGTAACTGCTCCATTGAAATGCAATGAACTCCACGTTCAGAGATACCTTCATCGCCAAGGCAATTTTCAGCTAGCCTTGAAATGCAAGGCTCTGGCATCAGCTCCAGCACCAAGTACATGTTAACTATAGGGACACAACACAGCATGTGGATGAGGCTTTATTCAACACAAAAGGGCACAATGTTTCTTGTGTGTGACCAACTCCACTCAGGTCACTAACCTCACACACCATCACCATTACACCCGTTTCGCACGAAAAAAGTTTCGTCACAGTGTGTGTAAAGGTCATAGAACGCATTGCAGTGAAAACTGGTTTATTGCATATACACCACAAAGCAAAGATGTAACTGCTCCATTGAAGTGCAACCAACTCCACGTTCAGAGAGCACTTCATCACCACGGCAATTTTCAGTTAGCTTTGAAATGCAAGGCTCTTACATCAACTTCGGCTTTAAATACATGTTTGCTATACGGACTAAACAGCATGTGGATGAGGCTTTTACTCAACATCAATGTGCAGAGAGTTTCTTGTGTGAGACCAACTCCACTCAGGTCACTAACCTCACACACCATCACCATTACACCCGTTTCGCACGAAAACCCTGTTTCGTAACACTGTGCATATTTGTCATAAAACGCACTGTTTTGAAATTGAGCTTTATGAGAATTCTAGACAAAACAAAGCTGTAACTGCTCCATTGAAATGCAACGAACTCCACGTTCAGAGATACTTCCATCGCCAAGGCAATTTTCAGCTAGCCTTGAAATGCAAGGCTCTGGCATCAGCTCCAGCACCAAGTACATGCAAGCTATAGGGACACAGCACAGCATGTGGATGAGGCGTTCACTCAACACGAAAAGGCACAATGTTTCTTGTGTGAGACCAACTCCACTCAAGTCGCTAACCTCACACACTTACACCATTAGACCCGTTTCGCACGAAAACCCTGTTTGGTCACACTGTGCATATTTGTCATAAAACGCACTGTCTTGAAATTGAGCTTTATGAGAATTCTAGACAAAGCAAAGCTGTAACTGCTCCATTGAAATGCAACGAACTCCACGTTCAGAGATACTTCCATCGCCAAGGCAATTTTCAGCTAGCCTTGAAATGCAGGTCTCTTCCTTCAACTTCAGCTTTAAATACATGGTAGCTATACGGACACAACACAGCATGTGGATGAGGCTTTTACTCAACATCAATGGGCAGAGAGTTTCTTGTGTGAGACCAACTCCACTCAAGACACTAATCTCACACACCATCACCATTAGACCCGTTTCGCACGAAAACCCTGCTTTGTAACTCTGTGCGTATTTGCCATAAAACGCACTGTGTGAAAATTGAGCTTTATACGATTCCAGACAAAGCAAAGCAGTAACTGCTCCATTGAAATGCAATGAATTCCACGTTCAGAGATACCTTCATCGCCAAGGCAATTCTCAGCTAGCCTTCAAATGCAGGTCTCTTTCATCAACTTCAGCTTTAAATACATGGTAACTATACGGACACAACACAGCATGTGGATGAGGCTTTTACTCAACATCAATGGGCAGAGAGTTTCTTGTGTGAGACCAACTCCACTCAGGTCACTAACCTCACACACCATCACCATTAGACCCGTTTCGCACGAAAACCCTGTTTCATAACACTGAGCATATTTGCCATAAAACGCACTGTGTTGAAATTGAGCTTTATGAGAATTCCAGACAAAGCAAAGCTGCAACTGCTCCATTGAAATGCAACGAACTCCATGTTCAGAGATACTTCCATCGCCAAGGCAATTTTCAGCTAGCCTTGAAATGCAAGGCTCTGGCATCAGCTCCAGCACCAAGTACATGTGAGCTATAGGGACACAGCACAGCATGTGAATGTAGCTTTTCTTCACGAAAGGGCACAATGTTTCTTGTGTGAGACCAACTCCACTCAAGTCACTAACCTCACACACTTACACCATTAGACCCGTTTCGCATGAAAACCCTGCTTTGTAACTCTGTGCGTATTTGGCATAAAACGCACTGTGTTGAAATTGAGCTTTATAAGATTCCAAACAAAACAAAGCAGTAACTGCTCCATTGAAATGCAATGAACTCCACGTTCAGAGATACCTTCATCGCCAAGACAATTTTCAGTTAGCCTTGAAATGCAAGGCTCTGGCATCAGCTCCAGCACCAAGTACATGTCAACTATAGGGACACAACACAGCATGTGGATGAGGCTTTATTCAACACAAAAGGGCACAATGTTTCTTATGTGTGACCAACTCCAGTCAGGTCACTAACCTCACACACCATCACCATTACACCCGTTTCGCACGAAAAAAGTTTCGTCACAGTGTGTGTAAAGGTCATAGAACGCATTGCAGTGAAAACTGGTTTATTGCATATACACCACAAAGCAAAGATGTAACTGCTCCATTGAAGTGCAACCAACTCCACGTTCAGAGAGCACTTCATCACCACGGCAATTTTCAGTTAGCTTTAAAATTGAAGGCTCTTACATCAACTTCGGCTTTAAATACATGTTCGCTATACGGACTAAACAGCATGTGGATGAGGCTTTTACTCAACATCAATGTGCAGAGAGTTTCTTGTGTGAGACCAACTCCACTCAGGTCACTAACCTCACACACCATCACCATTAGACCCGTTTCGCACGAAAAACCTGTTTCGTAACACTGTGCATATTTGTCATAAAACGCACTGTTTTGAAATTGAGCTTTATGAGAATTCCACACAAAGCAAAGCTGCAACTGCTCCATTGAAATGCAATGAACTCCACGTTCAGAGATACCTTCATCGCCAAGGCAATTTTCAGCTAGCCTTCAAATGCAAGGCTCTGGCATCAACTTCAGCTTTAAATACATGGTAGCTATACGGACACAACACAGCATGTGGATGAGGCTTTTACTCAACATCAATGGGCAGAGAGTTTCTTGTGTGAGACCAACTCCACTCAGGTCACTAACCTCACACACCATCACCATTAGACCCGTTTCGCACGAAAACCCTATTTCGTAACACTGAGCATATTTGCCATAAAACGCACTGTGTTGAAATTGAGCTTTATGAGAATTCCACACAAAGCAAAGCTGCAACTGCTCCATTGAAATGCAACGAACTCCATGTTCAGAGATACTTCCATCGCCAAGGCAATTTTCAGCTAGCCTTGAAATGCAGGTCTCCTCCATCAACTTCAGCTTTAAATACATGGTAGCTATACGGACACAACACAGCATGTGGATGAGGCTTTATTCAACACAAAAGGGCACAATGTTTCTTGTGTGAGACCAACTCCACTCAAGTCGCTAACCTCACACACCATCACCATTAGATCCGTTTCGCACGAAAACCCTGCTTTGTAACTCTGTGCGTATTTGGCATAAAACGCACTGTGTTGAAATTGAGCTTTATGAGAATTCCAGACAAAGCAAAGCTGCAACTGCTCCATTGAAATGCAACAAACTCCACGTTCAGAGATACCTTCATCGCCAAGACAATTTTCAGTTAGCCTTGAAATGCAAGGCTCTGGCATCAGCTACAGCACCAAGTACATGGTAGCTATACGGACACAACACAGCATGTGGATGAGGCTTTTACTCAACATCAATGGGCAGAGTTTCTTGTGTGAGACCAACTCCACTCACGACACTAATCTCACACACCATCACCATTAGACCCATTTCGCACGAAAACCCTGCTTTGTAACTCTGTGCGTATTTGCCATAAAACGCACTGTGTGAAAATTGAGCTTTATACGATTCCAGACAAAGCAAAGCTGTAACTGCTCCATTGAAATGCAATGAACTCCACGTTCAGAGATACCTTCATCGCCAAGGCAATTTTCAGCTAGCCTTGAAATGCAGGTCTCCTCCATCAACTTCAGCTTTAAATACATGGTAGCTATACGGACACAACACAGCATGTGGATGAGGCTTTTACTCAACATCAATGGGCAGAGAGTTTCTTGTGTGAGACCAACTCCACTCACGACACTAATCTCACACACCATCACCATTAGACCCGTTTCGCACGAAAACCCTGCTTTGTAACTCTGTGCGTATTTGCCATAAAACGCACTGTGTGAAAATTGAGCTTTATACGATTCCAAAGCAAAGCAGCAACTGCTCCATTGAAATGCAATGAACTCCACGTTCAGAGATACCTTCATCGCCAAGGCAATTCTCAGCTAGCCTTCAAATGCAGGTCTCTTCCATCAACTTCAGCTTTAAATACATGGTAACTATACGGACACAACACAGCATGTGGATGAGGCTTTTACTCAACATCAATGGGCAGAGAGTTTCTTGTGTGAGACCAACTCCACTCAGGTCACTAACCTCACACACCATCACCATTAGACCCGTTTCGCACGAAAACCCTGTTTCATAACACTGAGCATATTTGCCATAAAACGCACTGTGTTGAAATTGAGCTTTATGAGAATTCCAGACAAAGCAAAGCTGCAACTGCTCCATTGAAATGCAACGAACTCCATGTTCAGAGATACTTCCATCGCCAAGGCAATTTTCAGCTAGCCATCAAATGCAAGGCTCTGGCATCAGCTCCAGCACCAAGTACATGTGAGCTATAGGGACACAGCACAGCATGTGAATGTAGCTTTTCTTCACGAAAGGGCACAATGTTTCTTGTGTGAGACCAACTCCACTCAAGTCACTAACCTCACACACTTACACCATTAGACCCGTTTCGCATGAAAACCCTGCTTTGTAACTCTGTGCGTATTTGGCATAAAACGCACTGTGTTGAAATTGAGCTTTATAAGATTCCAAACAAAACAAAGCAGTAACTGCTCCATTGAAATGCAATGAACTCCACGTTCAGAGATACCTTCATCGCCAAGACAATTTTCAGTTAGCCTTGAAATGCAAGGCTCTGGCATCAGCTCCAGCACCAAGTACATGGTAGCTATAGGGACACAAAACAGCATGTGGATGAGGCTTTTACTCAACACTAAATGGCACAATGTTTCTTGTGTGAGACCAACTCCACTCACGACACTAATCTCATACACTTACACCTTTAGACCCGTTTCGCACGAAAACCCTGCTTTGTAACTCTGTGCGTATTTGGCATAAAACGCACTGTGTTGAAATTGAGCTTTATAAGATTCCAGACAAAGCAAAGCAGTAACTGCTCCATTGAAATGCAATGAACTCCACGTTCAGAGATACCTTCATTGCCAAGGCAATTTTCAGCTAGCCTTGAAATGCAAGGCTCTGGCATCAGCTCCAGCACCAAGTACATGTCAACTATAGGGACACAACACAGCATGTGGATGAGGCTTTATTCAACACAAAAGGGCACAATGTTTCTTGTGTGTGACCAACTCCAGTCAGGTCACTAACCTCACACACCATCACCATTACACCCGTTTCGCACGAAAAAAGTTTCGTCACAGTGTGTGTAAAGGTCATAGAACGCATTGCAGTGAAAACTGGTTTATTGCGTATACACCACAAAGCAAAGATGTAACTGCTCCATTGAAGTGCAACCAACTCCACGTTCAGAGAGCACTTCATCACCACGGCAATTTTCAGTTAGCTTTAAAATTGAAGGCTCTTACATCAACTTCGGCTTTAAATACATGTTCGCTATACGGACTAAACAGCATGTGGATGAGGCTTTTACTCAACATCAATGTGCAGAGAGTTTCTTGTGTGAGACCAACTCCACTCAGGTCACTAACCTCACACACCATCACCATTAGACCCGTTTCGCACGAAAACCCTGTTTCGTAACACTGTGCATATTTGTCATAAAACGCACTGTTTTGAAATTGAGCTTTATGAGAATTCCACACAAAGCAAAGCTGCAACTGCTCCATTGAAATGCAATGAACTCCACGTTCAGAGATACCTTCATCGCAAAGGCAATTTTCAGCTAGCCTTGAAATGCAGGTCTCTTCCATCAACTTCAGCTTTAAATACATGGTAGCTATACGGACACAACACAGCATGTGGATGAGGCTTTTACTCAACATCAATGGGCAGAGAGTTTCTTGTGTGAGACCAACTCCACTCAAGTCGCTAACCTCACACACCATCACCATTAGATCCGTTTCGCACGAAAACCCTGCTTTGTAACTCTGTGCGTATTTGGCATAAAACGCACTGTGTTGAAATTGAGCTTTATGAGAATTCTAGACAAAGCAAAGCTGCAACTGCTCCATTGAAATGCAACAAACTCCACGTTCAGAGATACCTTCATCGCCAAGACAATTTTCAGTTAGCCTTGAAATGCAAGGCTCTGGCATCAGCTACAGCACCAAGTACATGGTAGCTATAGGGACACAACACAGCATGTGGATGAGGCTTTTACTCAACACTAAATGGCACAATGTTTCTTGTTTGAGACCAACTCCACTCACGACACTAATCTCATACACTTACACCTTTAGACCCGTTTCGCATGAAAACCCTGCTTTGTAACTCTGTGCGTATTTGCCATAAAACGCACTGTGTTGAAATTGAGCTTTATAAGATTCCAGACAAAGCAAAGCAGTAACTGCTCCATTGAAATGCAATGAACTCCACGTTCAGAGATACCTTCATCGCCAAGGCAATTTTCAGCTAGCCTTGAAATGCAAGGCTCTGGCATCAGCTCCAGCACCAAGTACATGTTAACTATAGGGACACAACACAGCATGTGGATGAGGCTTTATTCAACACAAAAGGGCACAATGTTTCTTGTGTGTGACCAACTCCCCTCAGGTCACTAACCTCACACACCATCACCATTACACCCGTTTCGCACGAAAAAAGTTTCGTCACAGTGTGTGTAAAGGTCATAGAATGCATTGCAGTGAAAACTGGTTTATTGCATATACACCACAAAGCAAAGATGTAACTGCTCCATTGAAGTGCAACCAACTCCACGTTCAGAGAGCACTTCATCACCACGGCAATTTTCAGTTAGCTTTGAAATGCAAGGCTCTTACATCAACTTCGGCTTTAAATACATGTTTGCTATACGGACTAAACAGCATGTGGATGAGGCTTTTACTCAACATCAATGTGCAGAGAGTTTCTTGTGTGAGACCAACTCCACTCAGGTCACTAACCTCACACACCATCACCATTACACCCGTTTCGCACGAAAACCCTGTTTCGTAACACTGTGCATATTTGTCATAAAACGCACTGTTTTGAAATTGAGCTTTATGAGAATTCTAGACAAAGCAAAGCTGTAACTGCTCCATTGAAATGCAACGAACTCCACGTTCAGAGATACTTCCATCGCCAAGGAAATTTTCAGCTAGCCTTGAAATGCAAGGCTCTGGCATCAGCTCCAGCACCAAGTACATGCAAGCTATAGGGACACAGCACAGCATGTGGATGAGGCGTTCACTCAACACGAAAAGGCACAATGTTTCTTGTGTGAGACCAACTCCACTCAAGTCGCTAACCTCACACACTTACACCATTAGACCCGTTTCGCACGAAAACCCTGTTTGGTCACACTGTGCATATTTGTCATAAAACGCACTGTTTTGAAATTGAGCTTTATGAGAATTCTAGACAAAGCAAAGCTGTAACTGCTCCATTGAAATGCAACGAACTCCACGTTCAGAGATACTTCCATCGCCAAGGCAATTTTCAGCTAGCCTTGAAATGCAGGTCTCTTCCATCAACTTCAGCTTTAAATACATTGTAGCTATACGGACACAACACAGCATGTGGATGAGGCTTTTACTCAACATCAATGTGCAGAGAGTTTCTTGTGTGAGACCAACTCCACTCAGGTCACTAACCTCACACACCATCACCATTACACCCGTTTCGCACGAAAACCCTGTTTCGTAACACTGTGCATATTTGTCATAAAACGCACTGTTTTGAAATTGAGCTTTATGAGAATTCTAGACAAAGCAAAGCTGTAACTGCTCCATTGAAATGCAACGAACTCCACGTTCAGAGATACTTCCATCGCCAAGGCAATTTTCAGCTAGCCTTGAAATGCAGGTCTCTTCCATCAACTTCAGCTTTAAATACATTGTAGCTATACGGACACAACACAGCATGTGGATGAGGCTTTTACTCAACATCAATGGGCAGAGAGTTTCTTGTGTGAGACCAACTCCACTCAAGACACTAATCTCACACACCATCACCATTAGACCCGTTTCGCACGAAAACCCTGCTTTGTAACTCTGTGCGTATTTGCCATAAAACGCACTGTGTGAAAATTGAGCTTTATACGATTCCAGACAAAGCAAAGCAGCAACTGCTCCATTGAAATGCAATGAACTCCACGTTCAGAGATACCTTCATCGCCAAGGCAATTCTCAGCTAGCCTTCAAATGCAGGTCTCTTCCATCAACTTCAGCTTTAAATACATGGTAACTATACGGACACAACACAGCATGTGGATGAGGCTTTTACTCAACATCAATGTGCAGAGAGTTTCTTGTGTGAGACCAACTCCACTCAGGTCACTAACCTCACACACCATCACCATTACACCCGTTTCGCACGAAAACCCTGTTTCGTAACACTGTGCATATTTGTCATAAAACGCACTGTTTTGAAATTGAGCTTTATGAGAATTCTAGACAAAGCAAAGCTGTAACTGCTCCATTGAAATGCAACGAACTCCACGTTCAGAGATACTTCCATCGCCAAGGCAATTTTCAGCTAGCCTTGAAATGCAAGGCTCTGGCATCAGCTCCAGCACCAAGTACATGCAAGCTATAGGGACACAGCACAGCATGTGGATGAGGCGTTCACTCAACACGAAAAGGCACAATGTTTCTTGTGTGAGACCAACTCCACTCAAGTCGCTAACCTCACACACTTACACCATTAGACCCGTTTCGCACGAAAACCCTGTTTGGTCACACTGTGCATATTTGTCATAAAACGCACTGTTTTGAAATTGAGCTTTATGAGAATTCTAGACAAAGCAAAGCTGTAACTGCTCCATTGAAATGCAACGAACTCCACGTTCAGAGATACTTCCATTGCCAAGGCAATTTTCAGCTAGCCTTGAAATGCAGGTCTCTTCCATCAACTTCAGCTTTAAATACATTGTAGCTATACGGACACAACACAGCATGTGGATGAGGCTTTTACTCAACATCAATGGGCAGAGAGTTTCTTGTGTGAGACCAACTCCACTCAAGACACTAATCTCACACACCATCACCATTAGACCCGTTTCGCACGAAAACCCTGCTTTGTAACTCTGTGCGTATTTGCCACAAAACGCACTGTGTGAAAATTGAGCTTTATACGATTCCAGACAAAGCAAAGCAGTAACTGCTCCATTGAAATGCAATGAACTCCACGTTCAGAGATACCTTCATCGCCAAGGCAATTTTCAGCTAGCCTTGAAATGCAGGTCTCCTCCATCAACTTCAGCTTTAAATACATGGTAGCTATACGGACACAACACAGCATGTGGATGAGGCTTTTACTCAACATCAATGGGCAGAGTTTCTTGTGTGAGACCAACTCCACTCACGACACTAACCTCACACACTTACACCATTAGACCCATTTCGCACGAAAACCCTGCTTTGTAACTCTGTGCGTATTTGCCATAAAACGCACTGTGTGAAAATTGAGCTTTATACGATTCCAGACAAAGCAAAGCTGTAACTGCTCCATTGAAATGCAATGAACTCCACGTTCAGAGATACCTTCATCGCCAAGGCAATTTTCAGCTAGCCTTGAAATGCAGGTCTCCTCCATCAACTTCAGCTTTAAATACATGGTAGCTATACGGACACAACACAGCATGTGGATGAGGCTTTTACTCAACATCAATGGGCAGAGAGTTTCTTGTGTGAGACCAACTCCACTCACGACACTAATCTCACACACCATCACCATTAGACCCGTTTCGCACGAAAACCCTGCTTTGTAACTCTGTGCGTATTTGCCATAAAACGCACTGTGTGAAAATTGAGCTTTATACGATTCCAGACAAAGCAAAGCAGCAACTGCTCCATTGAAATGCAATGAACTCCACGTTCAGAGATACCTTCATCGCCAAGGCAATTCTCAGCTAGCCTTCAAATGCAGGTCTCTTCCATCAACTTCAGCTTTAAATACAGGGTAGCTATACGGACACAACACAGCATGTGGATGAGGCTTTTACTCAACATCAATGGGCAGAGAGTTTCTTGTGTGAGACCAACTCCACTCAGGTCACTAACCTCACACACCATCACCATTAGACCCGTTTCGCACGAAAACCCTATTTCGTAACACTGAGCATATTTGCCATAAAACGCACTGTGTTGAAATTGAGCTTTATGAGAATTCCACACAAAGCAAAGCTGCAACTGCTCCATTGAAATGCAACGAACTCCATGTTCAGAGATACTTCCATCGCCAAGGCAATTTTCAGCTAGCCTTGAAATGCAAGGCTCTGGCATCAGCTCCAGCACCAAGTACATGTGAGCTATAGGGACACAGCACAGCATGTGGATGAGGCGTTCACCCAAAACGAAAGGGCACAATGTTTCTTGTGTGAGACCAACTCCACTCAAGTCGCTAACCTCACACACCATCACCATTATACCCGTTTCGCACGAAAACCCTGTTTGGTCACACTGTGCATATTTGTCATAAAACGCACTGTTTTGAAATTGAGGTTTATGAGAATTCTAGACAAAGCAAAGCTGTAACTGCTCCATTGAAATGCAACGAACTCCATGTTCAAAGATACTTCCATCGCCAAGGCAATTTTCAGCTAGCCTTGAAATGCAAGGCTCTGGCATCAGCTCCAGCACCAAGTACATGTGAGCTATAGGGACACAACACAGCATGTGGATGAGGCTTTTACTCAACATCAATGGGCAGAGAGTTTCTTGCGTGAGACCAACTCCACTCAGGTCACTAACCTCACACACCATCACCATTAGACCCGTTTCGCACGAAAACCCTGCTTTGTAACTCTGTGCGTATTTGCCATAAAACGCACTGTGTGAAAATTGAGCTTTATACGATTCCAGACAAAGCAAAGCTGCAACTGCTGCATTGAAATGCAATGAACTCCACGTTCAGAGATACCTTCATCGCAAAGGCAATTTTCAGCTAGCCTTGAAATGCAGGTCTCTTCCATCAACTTCAGCTTTAAATACATGGTAGCTATACGGACACAACACAGCATGTGGATGAGGCTTTTACTCAACATCAATGGGCAGAGAGTTTCTTGTGTGAGACCAACTCCACTCAGGTCACTAACCTCACACACCATCACCATTAGACCCGTTTCGCACGAAAACCCTATTTCGTAACACTGAGCATATTTGCCATAAAACGCACTGTGTTGAAATTGAGCTTTATGAGAATTCCACACAAAGCAAAGCTGCAACTGCTCCATTGAAATGCAACGAACTCCATGTTCCGAGATACTTCCATCGCCAAGGCAATTTTCAGCTAGCCTTGAAATGCAAGGCTCTGGCATCAGCTCCAGCACCAAGTACATGTGAGCTATAGGGACACAGCACAGCATGTGAATGTAGCTTTTCTTCAACACGAAAGGGCACAATGTTTCTTGTGTGAAACCAACTCCACTCAAGTCACTAACCTCACACACTTACACCATTAGACCCGTTTCGCACGAAAACCCTGCTTTGTAACTCTGTGCGTATTTGCCATAAAACGCACTGTTTTGAAAATTGAGCTTTATACGATTCCAGACAAAGCAAAGCAGTAACTGCTCCATTGAAATGCAATGAACTCCACGTTCAGAGATACCTTCATCGCAAAGGCAATTTTCAGCTAGCCTTCAAATGCAAGGCTCTGGCATCAGCTCCAGCACCAAGTACATGTTAACTATAGGGACACAACACAGCATGTGGATGAGGCTTTATTCAACACAAAAGGCACAATGTTTCTTGTGTGAGACCAACTCCACTCAAGTCACTAACCTCACACACTTGCACCATTAGACCCGTTTCGCACGAAAACCCTGCTTTGTAACTCTGTGCGTATTTGGCATAAAACGCACTGTTTTGAAATTGAGCTTTATGAGAATTCCAGACAAAGCAAAGCTGTAACTGCTCCATTGAAATGCAACGAACTCCACGTTCAGAGATACCTTCATCGCCAAGGCAATTTACAGTTAGCCTTGAAATGCAAGGCTCTGGCATCAGCTCCAGCACCAAGTACATGGTAGCTATAGGGACACAAAACAGCATGTGGATGAGGCTTTTACTCAACACAAAAGGGCACAATGTTTCTTGTGTGAGACCAACTCCACTCACGACACTAATCTCATACACTTACACCTTTAGACCCGTTTCGCACAAAAACCCTGCTTTGTAACTCTGCGTATTTGGCATAAAACGCACTGTGTTGAAATTGAGCTTTATAAGATTCCAGACAAAGCAAAGCAGTAACTGCTCCATTGAAATGCAATGAACTCCACGTTCAGAGATACCTTCATCGCCAAGGCAATTTTCAGCTAGCCTTGAAATGCAAGGCTCTGGCATCAGCTCCAGCACCAAGTACATGTTAACTATAGGGACACAACACAGCATGTGGATGAGGCTTTATTCAACACAAAAGGGCACAATGTTTCTTGTGTGTGACCAACTCCCCTCAGGTCACTAACCTCACACACCATCACCATTACACCCGTTTCGCACGAAAAAAGTTTCGTCACAGTGTGTGTAAAGGTCATAGAATGCATTGCAGTGAAAACTGGTTTATTGCATATACACCACAAAGCAAAGATGTAACTGCTCCATTGAAGTGCAACCAACTCCACGTTCAGAGAGCACTTCATCACCACGGCAATTTTCAGTTAGCTTTGAAATGCAAGGCTCTTACATCAACTTCGGCTTTAAATACATGTTTGCTATACGGACTAAACAGCATGTGGATGAGGCTTTTACTCAACATCAATGTGCAGAGAGTTTCTTGTGTGAGACCAACTCCACTCAGGTCACTAACCTCACACACCATCACCATTACACCCGTTTCGCACGAAAACCCTGTTTCGTAACACTGTGCATATTTGTCATAAAACGCACTGTTTTGAAATTGAGCTTTATGAGAATTCTAGACAAAGCAAAGCTGTAACTGCTCCATTGAAATGCAACGAACTCCACGTTCAGAGATACTTCCATCGCCAAGGCAATTTTCAGCTAGCCTTGAAATGCAAGGCTCTGGCATCAGCTCCAGCACCAAGTACATGCAAGCTATAGGGACACAGCACAGCATGTGGATGAGGCGTTCACTCAACACGAAAAGGCACAATGTTTCTTGTGTGAGACCAACTCCACTCAAGTCGCTAACCTCACACACTTACACCATTAGACCCGTTTCGCACGAAAACCCTGTTTGGTCACACTGTGCATATTTGTCATAAAACGCACTGTTTTGAAATTGAGCTTTATGAGAATTCTAGACAAAGCAAAGCTGTAACTGCTCCATTGAAATGCAACGAACTCCACGTTCAGAGATACTTCCATCGCCAAGGCAATTTTCAGCTAGCCTTGAAATGCAGGTCTCTTCCATCAACTTCAGCTTTAAATACATTGTAGCTATACGGACACAACACAGCATGTGGATGAGGCTTTTACTCAACATCAATGTGCAGAGAGTTTCTTGTGTGAGACCAACTCCACTCAGGTCACTAACCTCACACACCATCACCATTACACCCGTTTCGCACGAAAACCCTGTTTCGTATCACTGTGCATATTTGTCATAAAACGCACTGTTTTGAAATTGAGCTTTATGAGAATTCTAGACAAAGCAAAGCAGTAACTGCTCCATTGAAATGCAACGAACTCCACGTTCAGAGATACTTCCATCGCCAAGGCAATTTTCAGCTAGCCTTGAAATGCAAGGCTCTGGCATCAGCTCCAGCACCAAGTACATGCAAGCTATAGGGACACAGCACAGCATGTGGATGAGGCGTTCACTCAACACGAAAAGGCACAATGTTTCTTGTGTGAGACCAACTCCACTCAAGTCGCTAACCTCACACACTTACACCATTAGACCCGTTTCGCACGAAAACCCTGTTTGGTCACACTGTGCATATTTGTCATAAAACGCACTGTTTTGAAATTGAGCTTTATGAGAGTTCTAGACAAAGCAAAGCTGTAACTGCTCCATTGAAATGCAACGAACTCCACGTTCAGAGATACTTCCATCGCCAAGGCAATTTTCAGCTAGCCTTGAAATGCAGGTCTCTTCCATCAACTTCAGCTTTAAATACATTGTAGCTATACGGACACAACACAGCATGTGGATGAGGCTTTTACTCAACATCAATGGGCAGAGAGTTTCTTGTGTGAGACCAACTCCACTCAAGACACTAATCTCACACACCATCACCATTAGACCCGTTTCGCACGAAAACCCTGCTTTGTAACTCTGTGCGTATTTGCCACAAAACGCACTGTGTGAAAATTGAGCTTTATACGATTCCAGACAAAGCAAAGCAGTAACTGCTCCATTGAAATGCAATGAACTCCACGTTCAGAGATACCTTCATCGCCAAGGCAATTTTCAGCTAGCCTTGAAATGCAGGTCTCCTCCATCAACTTCAGCTTTAAATACATGGTAGCTATACGGACACAACACAGCATGTGGATGAGGCTTTTACTCAACATCAATGGGCAGAGTTTCTTGTGTGAGACCAACTCCACTCACGACACTAACCTCACACACTTACACCATTAGACCCATTTCGCACGAAAACCCTGCTTTGTAACTCTGTGCGTATTTGCCATAAAACGCACTGTGTGAAAATTGAGCTTTATACGATTCCAGACAAAGCAAAGCTGTAACTGCTCCATTGAAATGCAATGAACTCCACGTTCAGAGATACCTTCATCGCCAAGGCAATTTTCAGCTAGCCTTGAAATGCAGGTCTCCTCCATCAACTTCAGCTTTAAATACATGGTAGCTATACGGACACAACACAGCATGTGGATGAGGCTTTTACTCAACATCAATGGGCAGAGAGTTTCTTGTGTGAGACCAACTCCACTCACGACACTAATCTCACACACCATCACCATTAGACCCGTTTCGCACGAAAACCCTGCTTTGTAACTCTGTGCGTATTTGCCATAAAACGCACGGTGTGAAAATTGAGCTTTATACGATTCCAGACAAAGCAAAGCAGCAACTGCTCCATTGAAATGCAATGAACTCCACGTTCAGAGATACCTTCATCGCCAAGGCAATTCTCAGCTAGCCTTCAAATGCAGGTCTCTTCCATCAACTTCAGCTTTAAATACATGGTAACTATACGGACACAACACAGCATGTGGATGAGGCTTTTACTCAACATCAATGGGCAGAGAGTTTCTTGTGTGAGACCAACTCCACTCAGGTCACTAACCTCACACACCATCACCATTAGACCCGTTTCGCACGAAAACCCTATTTCGTAACACTGAGCATATTTGCCATAAAACGCACTGTGTTGAAATTGAGCTTTATGAGAATTCCACACAAAGCAAAGCTGCAACTGCTCCATTGAAATGCAACGAACTCCATGTTCCGAGATACTTCCATCGCCAAGGCAATTTTCAGCTAGCCTTGAAATGCAAGGCTCTGGCATCAGCTCCAGCACCAAGTACATGTGAGCTATAGGGACACAGCACAGCATGTGGATGAGGCGTTCACCCAAAACGAAAGGGCACAATGTTTCTTGTGTGAGACCAACTCCACTCAAGTCGCTAACCTCACACACCATCACCATTATACCCGTTTCGCACGAAAACCCTGTTTGGTCACACTGTGCATATTTGTCATAAAACGCACTGTTTTGAAATTGAGGTTTATGAGAATTCTAGACAAAGCAAAGCTGTAACTGCTCCATTGAAATGCAACGAACTCCATGTTCAAAGATACTTCCATCGCCAAGGCAATTTTCAGCTAGCCTTGAAATGCAGGTCTCGTCCTTCAACTTCAGCTTTAAATACATGTTAGCTATAGGGACACAACACAGCATGTGGATGAGGCTTTTACTCAACATCAATGGGCAGAGAGTTTCTTGCGTGAGACCAACTCCACTCAGGTCACTAACCTCACACACCATCACCATTAGACCCGTTTCGCACGAAAACCCTGCTTTGTAACTCTGTGCGTATTTGCCATAAAACGCACTGTGTGAAAATTGAGCTTTATACGATTCCAGACAAAGCAAAGCAGTAACTGCTGCATTGAAATGCAATGAACTCCACGTTCAGAGATACCTTCATCGCAAAGGCAATTTTCAGCTAGCCTTGAAATGCAGGTCTCTTCCATCAACTTCAGCTTTAAATACATGGTAGCTATACGGACACAACACAGCATGTGGATGAGGCTTTTACTCAACATCAATGGGCAGAGAGTTTCTTGTGTGAGACCAACTCCACTCAGGTCACTAACCTCACACACCATCACCATTAGACCCGTTTCGCACGAAAACCCTATTTCGTAACACTGAGCATATTTGCCATAAAACGCACTGTGTTGAAATTGAGCTTTATGAGAATTCCACACAAAGCAAAGCTGCAACTGCTCCATTGAAATGCAACGAACTCCATGTTCCGAGATACTTCCATCGCCAAGGCAATTTTCAGCTAGCCTTGAAATGCAAGGCTCTGGCATCAGCTCCAGCACCAAGTACATGTGAGCTATAGGGACACAGCACAGCATGTGAATGTAGCTTTTCTTCAACACGAAAGGGCACAATGTTTCTTGTGTGAGACCAACTCCACTCAAGTCACTAACCTCACACACTTACACCATTAGACCCGTTTCGCACGAAAACCCTGCTTTGTAACTCTGTGCGTATTTGCCATAAAACGCACTGTTTTGAAAATTGAGCTTTATACGATTCCAGACAAAGCAAAGCAGTAACTGCTCCATTGAAATGCAATGAACTCCACGTTCAGAGATACCTTCATCGCAAAGGCAATTTTCAGCTAGCCTTCAAATGCAAGGCTCTGGCATCAGCTCCAGCACCAAGTACATGTTAACTATAGGGACACAACACAGCATGTGGATGAGGCTTTATTCAACACAAAAGGCACAATGTTTCTTGTGTGAGACCAACTCCACTCAAGTCACTAACCTCACACACTTGCACCATTAGACCCGTTTCGCACGAAAACCCTGCTTTGTAACTCTGTGCGTATTTGGCATAAAACGCACTGTTTTGAAATTGAGCTTTATGAGAATTCCAGACAAAGCAAAGCTGTAACTGCTCCATTGAAATGCAACGAACTCCACGTTCAGAGATACCTTCATCGCCAAGGCAATTTACAGTTAGCCTTGAAATGCAAGGCTCTGGCATCAGCTCCAGCACCAAGTACATGGTAGCTATAGGGACACAAAACAGCATGTGGATGAGGCTTTTACTCAACACAAAAGGGCACAATGTTTCTTGTGTGAGACCAACTCCACTCACGACACTAATCTCATACACTTACACCTTTAGACCCGTTTCGCACAAAAACCCTGCTTTGTAACTCTGCGTATTTGGCATAAAACGCACTGTGTTGAAATTGAGCTTTATAAGATTCCAGACAAAGCAAAGCAGTAACTGCTCCATTGAAATGCAATGAACTCCACGTTCAGAGATACCTTCATCGCCAAGGCAATTTTCAGCTAGCCTTGAAATGCAAGGCTCTGGCATCAGCTCCAGCACCAAGTACATGTTAACTATAGGGACACAACACAGCATGTGGATGAGGCTTTATTCAACACAAAAGGGCACAATGTTTCTTGTGTGTGACCAACTCCACTCAGGTCACTAACCTCACACACCATCACCATTACACCCGTTTCGCACGAAAAAAGTTTCGTCACAGTGTGTGTAAAGGTCATAGAACGCATTGCAGTGAAAACTGGTTTATTGCGTATACACCACAAAGCAAAGATGTAACTGCTCCATTGAAGTGCAACCAACTCCACGTTCAGAGAGCACTTCATCACCACGGCAATTTTCAGTTAGCTTTGAAATGCAAGGCTCTTACATCAACTTCGGCTTTAAATACATGTTCGCTATACGGACTAAACAGCATGTGGATGAGGCTTTTACTCAACATCAATGTGCAGAGAGTTTCTTGTGTGAGACCAACTCCATTCAGGTCACTAACCTCACACACCATCACCATTAGACCCGTTACGCACGAAAACCCTGTTTTGTAACACTGTGCGTATTTGTCATAAAACGCACTGTTTTGAAATTGAGCTTTATGAGAATTCCACACAAAGCAAAGCTGCAACTGCTCCATTGAAATGCAACGAACTCCATGTTCAGAGATACTTCCATCGCCAAGGCAATTTTCAGCTAGCCTTGAAATGCAAGGCTCTGGCATCAGCTCCAGCACCAAGTACATGTTAGCTATAGGGACACAGCACAGCATGTGGATGAGGCGTTCACTCAACACGAAAGGGCACAATGTTTCTTGTGTGAGAGCAACTCCACTCAAGTCGCTAACCTCACACACTTACACCATTTGACCCGTTTCGCACGAAAACCCTGTTTGGTCACACTGTGCATATTTGTCATAAAACGCACTGTTTTGAAATTGAGCTTTATGAGAATTCTAGACAAAGCAAAGCTGTAACTGCTCCATTGAAATCCAACGAACTCCACGTTCAGAGATACTTCCATCGCCAAGGCAATTTTCAGCTAGCCTTGAAATGCAGGTCTCTTCCTTCAACTTCAGCTTTAAATACATGGTAGCTATAGGGACACAACACAGCATGTGGATGAGGTTTTACTCAACATCAATGGGCAGAGAGTTTCTTGTGTGAGACCAACTCCACTCACGACACTAATCTCACACACCATCACAATTAGACCCGTTTCGCACGAAAACCCTGCTTTGTAACTCTGTGCGTATTTGCCATAAAACGCACTGTGTGAAAATTGAGCTTTATACGATTCCAGACAAAGCAAAGCAGTAACTGCTCCATTGAAATGCAACGAACTCCAAGTTCAGAGATACCTTCATCGCCACGGCAATTTTCAGCTAGCCTTGAAATGCAGGTCTCTTCCATCAACTTCAGCTTTAAATGCATGCTAGCTATACGGACACAACACAGCATGTGGATGAGGCTTTTACTCAACATCAATGGGCAGAGAGTTTCTTGTGTGAGACCAACTCCACTCAGGTCACTAACCTCACACACCATCACCATTAGACCCGTTTCGCACGAAAACCCTGCTTTGTAACACTGAGCATATTTGCCATAAAACGCACTGTTTTGAAATTGAGCTTTATGAGAATTCCACACAAAGCAAAGCTGCAACTGCTCCATTGAAATGCAACGAAATCCATGTTCAGAGATACTTCCATCGCCAAGGCAATTTTCAGCTAGCCTTGAAATGCAGGTCTCTTCCTTCAACTTCAGCTTTAAATACATGTTAGCTATAGGGACACAACACAGCATGTGGATGAGGCTTTTACTCAACATCAATGGGCAGAGAGTTTCTTGTGTGAGACCAACTCCACTCACGACACTAATCTCACACACCATCACCATTAGACCCATTTCGCACGAAAACCCTGCTTTGTAACTCTGTGCGTATTTGCCATAAAACGCACTGTGTTGAAATTGAGCTTTTTACGATTCCAGACAAAGCAAAGCTGCAACTGCTCCATTGAAATGCAATGAACTCCACGTTCAGAGATACCTTCATCGCCAAGGCAATTTTCAGCTAGCCTTGAAATGCAGGTCTCCTCCATCAAATTCAGCTTTAAATACGTGGTAGCTATACGGACACAACACAGCATGTGGATGAGGCTTTATTCAACACAAAAGGGCACAATGTTTCTTATGTGAGACCAACTCCACTCAAGTCACTAACCTCACACACCATCACCATTAGATCGTTTCGCACAAAAACCCTGCTTTGTAACTCTGTGCGTATTTGGCATAAAACGCACTGTGTTGAAATTGAGCTTTATACGATTCCAGACAAAGCAAAGCAGTAACTGCTCCATTGAAATGCAATGAACTCCACGTTCAGAGATACCTTCATCGCCAAGGCAATTTTCAGCTAGCCTTGAAATGCAAGGCTCTGGCATCAACTTCAGCTTTAAATACATGGTAGCTATACGGACACAACACAGCATGTGGATGAGGCTTTTACTCAACATCAATGGGCAGAGTTTCTTGTGTGAGACCAACTCCACTCACGACACTAATCTCACACACCATCACCATTAGACCCGTTTCGCACGAAAACCCTGTTTCGTAACACTGAGCATATTTGCCATAAAACGCACTGTGTTGAAATTGAGCTTTATGAGAATTCCACACAAAGCAAAGCTGCAACTGCTCCATTGAAATGCAACGAACTCCATGTTCAGAGATACTTCCATCGCCAAGGCAATTTTCAGCTAGCCTTGAAATGCAAGGCTCTGGCATCAGCTCCAGCACCAAGTACATGTGAGCTATAGGGACACAGCACAGCATGTGAATGTAGCTTTTCTTCAACACGAAAGGGCACAATGTTTCTTGTGTGAGACCAACTCCACTCAAGTCACTAACCTCACACACTTACACCATTAGACCCGTTTCGCACGAAAACCCTGCTTTGTAACTCTGTGCGTATTTGCCATAAAACGCACTGTGTGAAAATTGAGCTTTATACGATTCCAGACAAAGCAAAGCAGTAACTGCTCCATTGAAATGCTATGAACTCCACGTTCAGAGATACCTTCATCGCAAAGGCAATTTTCAGCTAGCCTTCAAATGCAAGGCTGTGGCATCAGCTCCAGCACCAAGTACATGTTAACTATAGGGACACAACACAGCATGTGGATGAGGCTTTATTCAACACAAAGGGCACAATGTTTCTTGTGTGAGACCAACTCCACTCAAGTCACTAACCTCACACACTTGCACCATTAGACCCGTTTCGCACGAAAACCCTGCTTTGTAACTGTGTGCGTATTTGGCCTAAAACGCACTGTTTTGAAATTGAGCTTTATGAGAATTCCAGACAAAGCAAAGCTGTAACTGCTCCATTGAAATGCAACGAACTCCACGTTCAGAGATACCTTCATCGCCAAGGCAATTTTCAGTTAGCCTTGAAATGCAAGGCTCTGGCATCAGCTCCAGCACCAAGTACATGGTAGCTATAGGGACACAAAACAGCATGTGGATGAGGCTTTTACTCAACACTAAATGGCACAATGTTTCTTGTGTGAGCCCAACTCCACTCACGACACTAATCTCATACACTTACACCTTTAGACCCGTTTCGCACAAAAACCCTGCTTTGTAACTCTGCGTATTTGGCATAAAACGCACTGTGTTGAAATTGAGCTTTATAAGATTCCAGACAAAGCAAAGCTGTAACTGCTCCATTGAAATGCAATGAACTCCACGTTCAGAGATACCTTCATCGCCAAGGCAATTTTCAGCTAGCCTTGAAATGCAAGGCTCTGGCATCAGCTCCAGCACCAAGTACATGTTAACTATAGGGACACAACACAGCATGTGGATGAGGCTTTATTCAACACAAAAGGGCACAATGTTTCTTGTGTGTGACCAACTCCACTCAGGTCACTAACCTCACACACCATCACCATTACACCCGTTTCGCACGAAAAAAGTTTCGTCACAGTGTGTGTAAAGGTCATAGAACGCATTGCAGTAAAAACTGGTTTATTGCGTATACACCACAAAGCAAAGATGTAAATGCTAAATTGAAGTGCAACCAACTTCACGTTCAGAGAGCACTTCATCACCACGGCAATTTTCAGTTAGCTTTGAAATTGAAGGCTCTTACATCAACTTCGGCTTTAAATACATGTTCGCTATACGGACTAAACAGCATGTGGATGAGGCTTTTACTCAACATCAATGTGCAGAGAGTTTCTTGTGTGAGACCAACTCCACTCAGGTCACTAACCTCACACACCATCACCATTAGACCCGTTTCGCACGAAAACCCTGTTTCGTAACACTGTGCATATTTGTCATAAAACGCACTGTTTTGAAATTGAGCTTTATACGATTCCACACAAGCAAAGCAGTAACTGCTCCATTGAAATGCAATGAACTCCACGTTCAGAGATACCTTCATCGCCAAGGCAATTTTCAGCTAGCCTTGAAATGCAGGTCTCTTCCATCAACTTCAGCTTTAAATACATGGTAGCTATATGGACACAACACAGCATGTGGATGAGGCTTTTACTCAACATCAATGGGCAGAGAGTTTCTTGTGTGAGACCAACTCCACTCACGACACTAATCTCACACACCATCACCATTAGACCCGTTTCGCACGAAAACCCTGTTTCGTAACACTGTGCGTATTTGCCATAAAACGCACTGTGTAAAAATTGAGCTTTATACGATTCCAGACAAAGCAAAGTAGTAACTGCTCCATTGAAATGCAATGAACTCCACGTTCAGAGATACCTTCATCGCCAAGGCAATTTTCAGCTAGCCTTGAAATGCAAGGCTCTGGCATCAACTTCAGCTTTAAATACATGGTAGCTATACGGACACAACACAGCATGTGGATGAGGCTTTTACTCAACATCAATGGGCAGAGTTTCTTGTGTGAGACCAACTCCACTCACGACACTAATCTCACACACCATCACCATTAGACCCGTTTCGCACGAAAACCCTGTTTCGTAACACTGAGCATATTTGCCATAAAACGCACTGTGTTGAAATTGAGCTTTATGAGAATTCCACACAAAGCAAAGCTGCAACTGCTCCATTGAAATGCAACGAACTCCAAGTTCAGAGATACTTCCATCGCCAAGGCAATTTTCAGCTAGCCTTGAAATGCAAGGCTCTGGCATCAGCTCCAGCACCAAGTACATGTGAGCTATAGGGACACAGCACAGCATGTGAATGTAGCTTTTCTTCAACACGAAAGGGCACAATGTTTCTTGTGTGAGACCAACTCCACTCAAGTCACTAACCTCACACACTTACACCATTAGACCCGTTTCGCACGAAAACCCTGCTTTGTAACTCTGTGCGTATTTGCCATAAAACGCACTGTGTGAAAATTGAGCTTTATACGATTCCAGACAAAGCAAAGCAGTAACTGCTCCATTGAAATGCAATGAACTCCACGTTCAGAGATACCTTCATCGCAAAGGCAATTTTCAGCTAGCCTTCAAATGCAAGGCTGTGGCATCAGCTCCAGCACCAAGTACATGTTAACTATAGGGACACAACACAGCATGTGGATGAGGCTTTATTCAACACAAAGGGCACAATGTTTCTTGTGTGAGACCAACTCCACTCAAGTCACTAACCTCACACACCATCACCATTAGACCCGTTTCGCACGAAAACCCTGCTTTGTAACTGTGTGCGTATTTGGCCTAAAACGCACTGTTTTGAAATTGAGCTTTATGAGAATTCCAGACAAAGCAAAGCTGTAACTGCTCCATTGAAATGCAACGAACTCCACGTTCAGAGATACCTTCATCGCCAAGGCAATTTTCAGTTAGCCTTGAAATGCAAGGCTCTGGCATCAGCTCCAGCACCAAGTACATGGTAGCTATAGGGACACAAAACAGCATGTGGATGAGGCTTTTACTCAACACTAAATGGCACAATGTTTCTTGTGTGAGCCCAACTCCACTCACGACACTAATCTCATACACTTACACCTTTAGACCCGTTTCGCACAAAAACCCTGCTTTGTAACTCTGCGTATTTGGCATAAAACGCACTGTGTTGAAATTGAGCTTTATAAGATTCCAGACAAAGCAAAGCAGTAACTGCTCCATTGAAATGCAATGAACTCCACGTTCAGAGATACCTTCATCGCCAAGGCAATTTTCAGCTAGCCTTGAAATGCAAGGCTCTGGCATCAGCTCCAGCACCAAGTACATGTTAACTATAGGGACACAACACAGCATGTGGATGAGGCTTTATTCAACACAAGAGGGCACAATGTTTCTTGTGTGTGACCAACTCCACTCAGGTCACTAACCTCACACACCATCACCATTACACCCGTTTCGCACGAAAAAAGTTTCGTCACAGTGTGTGTAAAGGTCATAGAACGCATTGCAGTAAAAACTGGTTTATTGCGTATACACCACAAAGCAAAGATGTAACTGCTCCATTGAAGTGCAACCAACTTCACGTTCAGAGAGCACTTCATCACCACGGCAATTTTCAGTTAGCTTTGAAATTGAAGGCTCTTACATCAACTTCGGCTTTAAATACATGTTCGCTATACGGACTAAACAGCATGTGGATGAGGCTTTTACTCAACATCAATGTGCAGAGAGTTTCTTGTGTGAGACCAACTCCACTCAGGTCACTAACCTCACACACCATCACCATTAGACCCGTTTCGCACGAAAACCCTGTTTCGTAACACTGTGCATATTTGTCATAAAACGCACTGTTTTGAAATTGAGCTTTATACGATTCCACACAAGCAAAGCAGTAACTGCTCCATTGAAATGCAATCAACTCCACGTTCAGAGATACCTTCATCGCCAAGGCAATTTTCAGCTAGCCTTGAAATGCAGGTCTCTTCCATCAACTTCAGCTTTAAATACATGGTAGCTATACGGACACAACACAGCATGTGGATGAGGCTTTTACTCAACATCAATGGGCAGAGAGTTTCTTGTGTGAGACCAACTCCACTCAAGTCGCTAACCTCACACACTTGCACCATTAGACCCGTTTCGCACGAAAACCCTGTTTGGTCACACTGTGCATATTTGTCATAAAACGCACTGTTTTGAAATTGAGCTTTATGAGAATTCCAGACAAAGCAAAGCTGTAACTGCTCCATTGAAATGCAACGAACTCCACGTTCAGAGATACTTCCATCGCCAAGGCAATTTTCAGCTAGCCTTGAAATGCAGGTCTCTTCCTTCAACTTCAGCTTTAAATACATGTTAGCTATAGGGACACAACACAGCATGTGGATGAGGCTTTTACTCAACATCAATGGGCAGAGAGTTTCTTGTGTGAGACCAACTCCACTCAGGTCACTAACCTCACACACCATCACCATTAGACCCGTTTCGCACGAAAACCCTGCTTTGTAACTCTGTGCGTATTTGCCATAAAACGCACTGTTTGGAAATTGAGCTTTATGAGAATTCCAGACAAATCAAAGCAGAAACTGCTCCATTGAAATACAATGAACTCCACGTTCAGAGATACTTTCATCGCCAAGGCAATTTTCAGCTAGCCTTGAAATGCAAGTCTCTTCCATCAACTTCAGCTTTAAATGCATGCTAGCTATACGGACACAACACAGCATGTGGATGAGGCTTTATTCAACACAAAAGGGCACAATGTTTCTTGTCTGTGACCAACTCCACTCAGGTCACCCGTTTCGCACGAAAACCCTGCTTTGTAACTCTGTGCGTATTTGCCATAAAACGCACTGTTTGGAAATTGAGCTTTATGAGAATTCCAGACAAATCAAAGCAGAAACTGCTCCATTGAAATACAATGAACTCCACGTTCAGAGATACTTTCATCGCCAAGGCAATTTTCAGCTAGCCTTGAAATGCAAGTCTCTTCCATCAACTTCAGCTTTAAATGCATGATAGCTATACGGACACAACACAGCATGTGGATGAGGCTTTATTCAACACAAAAGGGCACAATGTTTCTTGTCTGTGACCAACTCCACTCAGGTCACTAACCTCACACACCATCACCATTACACCCGTTTCGCACGAAAAAACAGTTTCGTCACAGTGTGTGTAATGGTCATAGAACGCATTGCAGTGAAAATTGGTTTATTGCGTATACACCACAAAGCAAAGCTGTAACTGCTCCATTGAAGTGCAACCAACTCCACGTTCAGAGATACTTCCATCGCCAAGGCAATTTTCAGCTAGCCTTGAAATGCAGGTCTCTTCCTTCAACTTCAGCTTTAAATACATGTTAGCTATAGGGACACAACACAGCATGTGGATGAGGCTTTTACTCAACATCAATGGGCAGAGAGTTTCTTGTGTGTGACCAACTCCACTCAATCACTAACCTCACACACCATCACCATTACACCCGTTTCGCACGAAAACCCTATTTCGTCACAGTGTGTGTAAAGGTCATAGAACGCATTGCAGTAAAAACTGGTTTATTGCGTATACACCACAAAGCAAAGATGTAACTGCTCCATTGAAGTGCAACCAACTTCACGTTCAGAGAGCACTTCATCACCACGGCAATTTTCAGTTAGCTTTGAAATTGAAGGCTCTTACATCAACTTCGGCTTTAAATACATGTTCGCTATACGGACTAAACAGCATGTGGATGAGGCTTTTACTCAACATCAATGTGCAGAGAGTTTCTTGTGTGAGACCAACTCCACTCAGGTCACTAACCTCACACACTTGCACCATTAGACCCGTTTCGCACGAAAACCCTGTTTGGTCACACTGTGCATATTTGTCATAAAACGCACTGTTTTGAAATTGAGCTTTATGAGAATTCCAGACAAAGCAAAGCTGTAACTGCTCCATTGAAATGCAATCAACTCCACGTTCAGAGATACCTTCATCGCCAAGGCAATTTTCAGCTAGCCTTGAAATGCAGGTCTCTTTTATCAACTTCAGCTTTAAATACATGGTAGCTATACGGACACAACACAGCATGTGGATGAGGCTTTTACTCAACATCAATGGGCAGAGAGTTTCTTGTGTGAGACCAACTCCACTCACGACACTAATCTCACACACCATCACCATTAGACCCGTTTCGCACGAAAACCTTGCTTTGTAACTCTGTGCGTATTTGCCATAAAACGCACTGTGTAAAAATTGAGCTTTATACGATTCCAGACAAAGCAAAGCAGTAACTGCTCCATTGAAATGCAATGAACTCCACGTTCAGAGATACCTTCATCGCCAAGGCAATTTTCAGCTAGCCTTGAAATGCAGGTCTCTTCCATCAACTTCAGCTTTAAATGCATGCTAGCTATACGGACACAACACAGCATGTGGATGAGGCTTTTACTCAACATCAATGGGCAGAGAGTTTCTTGTGTGAGACCAACTCCACTCAGGTCACTAACCTCACACACCATCACCATTAGACCCGTTTCGCACGAAAACCCTATTTCGTAACACTGAGCATATTTGCCATAAAACGCACTGTGTTGAAATTGAGCTTTATGAGAATTCCAGACAAAGCAAAGCTGCAACTGCTCCATTGAAATGCAACGAAATCCATGTTCAGAGATACTTCCATCGCCAAGGCAATTTTCAGCTAGCCTTGAAATGCAAGGCTCTGGCATCAGCTCCAGCACCAAGTACATGTTAGCTATAGGGACACAGCACAGCATGTGGATGAGGCGTTCACTCAACACGAAAGGGCACAATGTTTCTTGTGTGAGACCAACTCCACTCAAGTCGCTAACCTCACACACTTGCACCATTAGACCCGTTTCGCACGAAAACCCTGTTTGGTCACACTGTGCATATTTGTCATAAAATGCACTGTTTTGAAATTGAGCTTTAAGAGAATTCCAGACAAAGCAAAGCTGTAACTGCTCCATTGAAATGCAACGAACTCCACGTTCAGAGATACTTCCATCGCCAAGGCAATTTTCAGCTAGCCTTGAAATGCAGGTCTCTTCCTTCAACTTCAGCTTTAAATACATGTTAGCTATAGGGACACAACACAGCATGTGGATGAGGCTTTTACTCAACATCAATGGGCAGAGAGTTTCTTGTGTGAGACCAACTCCACTCAGGTCACTAACCTCACACACCATCACCATTAGACCCGTTTCGCACGAAAACCCTGCTTTGTAACTCTGTGCGTATTTGCCATAAAACGCACTGTTTGGAAATTGAGCTTTATGAGAATTCCAGACAAATCAAAGCAGAAACTGCTCCATTGAAATACAATGAACTCCACGTTCAGAGATACTTTCATCGCCAAGGCAATTTTCAGCTAGCCTTGAAATGCAAGTCTCTTCCATCAACTTCAGCTTTAAATGCATGCTAGCTATACGGACACAACACAGCATGTGGATGAGGCTTTATTCAACACAAAAGGGCACAATGTTTCTTGTCTGTGACCAACTCCACTCAGGTCACCCGTTTCGCACGAAAACCCTGCTTTGTAACTCTGTGCGTATTTGCCATAAAACGCACTGTTTGGAAATTGAGCTTTATGAGAATTCCAGACAAATCAAAGCAGAAACTGCTCCATTGAAATACAATGAACTCCACGTTCAGAGATACTTTCATCGCCAAGGCAATTTTCAGCTAGCCTTGAAATGCAAGTCTCTTCCATCAACTTCAGCTTTAAATGCATGATAGCTATACGGACACAACACAGCATGTGGATGAGGCTTTATTCAACACAAAAGGGCACAATGTTTCTTGTCTGTGACCAACTCCACTCAGGTCACTAACCTCACACACCATCACCATTACACCCGTTTCGCACGAAAAAACAGTTTCGTCACAGTGTGTGTAATGGTCATAGAACGCATTGCAGTGAAAATTGGTTTATTGCGTATACACCACAAAGCAAAGCTGTAACTGCTCCATTGAAGTGCAACCAACTCCACGTTCAGAGATACTTCCATCGCCAAGGCAATTTTCAGCTAGCCTTGAAATGCAGGTCTCTTCCTTCAACTTCAGCTTTAAATACATGTTAGCTATAGGGACACAACACAGCATGTGGATGAGGCTTTTACTCAACATCAATGGGCAGAGAGTTTCTTGTGTGTGACCAACTCCACTCAGGTCACTAACCTCACACACCATCACCATTACACCCGTTTCGCACGAAAAAAGTTTCGTCACAGTGTGTGTAAAGGTCATAGAACGCATTGCAGTAAAAACTGGTTTATTGCGTATACACCACAAAGCAAAGATGTAACTGCTCCATTGAAGTGCAACCAACTTCACGTTCAGAGAGCACTTCATCACCACGGCAATTTTCAGTTAGCTTTGAAATTGAAGGCTCTTACATCAACTTCGGCTTTAAATACATGTTCGCTATACGGACTAAACAGCATGTGGATGAGGCTTTTACTCAACATCAATGTGCAGAGAGTTTCTTGTGTGAGACCAACTCCACTCAGGTCACTAACCTCACACACCATCACCATTAGACCCGTTTCGCACGAAAACCCTGTTTCGTAACACTGTGCATATTTGTCATAAAACGCACTGTTTTGAAATTGAGCTTTATACGATTCCACACAAGCAAAGCAGTAACTGCTCCATTGAAATGCAATCAACTCCACGTTCAGAGATACCTTCATCGCCAAGGCAATTTTCAGCTAGCCTTGAAATGCAGGTCTCTTTTATCAACTTCAGCTTTAAATACATGGTAGCTATACGGACACAACACAGCATGTGGATGAGGCTTTTACTCAACATAAATGGGCAGAGAGTTTCTTGTGTGAGACCAACTCCACTCACGACACTAATCTCACACACCATCACCATTAGACCCGTTTCGCACGAAAACCCTGCTTTGTAACTCTGTGCGTATTTGCCATAAAACGCACTGTGTAAAAATTGAGCTTTATACGATTCCAGACAAAGCAAAGCAGTAACTGCTCCATTGAAATGCAATGAACTCCACGTTCAGAGATACCTTCATCGCCAAGGCAATTTTCAGCTAGCCTTGAAATGCAAGGCTCTGGCATCAGCTCCAGCACCAAGTACATGTTAGCTATAGGGACACAGCACAGCATGTAGATGAGGCTGTTACTCAACACGAAAGGGCACAATGTTTCTTGTGTGAGACCAACTCCACTCAAGTCGCTAACCTCACACACTTACACCATTAGACCCGTTTCGCACGAAAACCCTGTTTGGTCACACTGTGCATATTTGTCATAAAATGCACTGTTTTGAAATTGAGCTTTAAGAGAATTCCAGACAAAGCAAAGCTGTAACTGCTCCATTGAAATGCAACGAACTCCACGTTCAGAGATACTTCCATCGCCAAGGCAATTTTCAGCTAGCCTTGAAATGCAGGTCTCTTCCTTCAACTTCAGCTTTAAATACATGTTAGCTATAGGGACACAACACAGCATGTGGATGAGGCTTTTACTCAACATCAATGGGCAGAGAGTTTCTTGTGTGAGACCAACTCCACTCACGACACTAATCTCACACACCATCACCATTAGACCCGTTTCGCACGAAAACCCTGCTTTGTAACTCTGTGCGTATTTGCCATAAAACGCACTGTGTGAAAATTGAGCTTTATACGATTCCAGACAAAGCAAAGCAGTAACTGCTCCATTGAAATGCAATGAACTCCACGTTCAGAGATACCTTCATCGCCAAGGCAATTTTCAGCTAGCCTTGAAATGCAGGTCTCCTCCATCAACTTCAGCTTTAAATACATTGTAGCTATACGGACACAACACAGCATGTGGATGAGGCTTTTACTCAACATCAATGGGCAGAGAGTTTCTTGTGTGAGACCAACTCCACTCAGGTCACTAACCTCACACACCATCACCATTAGACACGTTTCGCACGAAAACCCTGTTTCGTAACACTGAGCATATTTGCCATAAAACGCACTGTGTTGAAATTGAGCTTTATGAGAATTCCAGACAAAGCAAAGCTGCAACTGCTCCATTGAAATGCAACGAAATCCATGTTCAGAGATACTTCCATCGCCAAGGCAATTTTCAGCTAGCCTTGAATTGCAAGGCTCTGGCATCAGGCCCAGCACCAAGTACATGGTAGCTATAGGGACACAAAACAGCATGTGGATGAGGCTTTTACTCAACACTAAATGGCACAATGTTTCTTGTGTGAGACCAACTCCACTCAGGTCACTAACCTCACACACCATCACCATTAGACACGTTTCGCACGAAAACCCTGCTTTGTAACTCTGTGCGTATTTGGCATAAAACGCACTGTGTTGAAATTGAGCTTTATAAGATTCCAGACAAAGCAAAGCAGTAACTGCTCCATTGAAATGCAATGAACTCCACGTTCAGAGATACCTTCATCGTCAAGGCAATTTTCAGCTAGCCTTGAAATGCAAGGCTCTGGCATCAGCTCCAGCACCAAGTACATGTTAACTATAGGGACACAACACAGCATGTGGATGAGGCTTTATTCAACACAAAAGGGCACAATGTTTCTTGTGTGTGACCAACTCCACTCAGGTCACTAACCTCACACACCATCACCATTACACCCGTTTCGCACGAAAAAAGTTTCGTCACAGTGTGTGTAAAGGTCATAGAACGCATTGCAGTGAAAACTGGTTTATTGCGTATACACCACAAAGCAAAGATGTAACTGCTCCATTGAAGTGCAACCAACTCCACGTTCAGAGAGCACTTCATCACCACGGCAATTTTCAGTTAGCTTTGAAATTGAAGGCTCTTACATCAACTTCGGCTTTAAATACATGTTCGCTATACGGACACAACGCAGCATGTGGATGAGGCTTTTACTCAACATCAATGGGCAGAGAGTTTCTTGTGTGAGACCAACTCCACTCAGGTCACTAACCTCACACACCATCACCATTAAACCCGCTTCGCACGAAAACCCTATTTCGTAACACTGAGCATATTTGCCATAAAACGCACTGTGTTGAAATTGAGCTTTATGAGAATTCCACACAAAGCAAAGCTGCAACTGCTCCATTGAAATGCAACGAACTCCATGTTCAGAGATACTTCCATCGCCAAGGCAATTTTCAGCTAGCCTTGAAATGCAAGGCTCTGGCATCAGCTCCAGCACCAAGTACATGTTAGCTATAGGGACACAGCACAGCATGTAGATGAGGCTGTTACTCAACACGAAAGGGCACAATGTTTCTTGTGTGAGACCAACTCCACTCAAGTCGCTAACCTCACACACTTACACCATTAGACCCGTTTCGCACGAAAACCCTGTTTGGTCACACTGTGCATATTTGTCATAAAATGCACTGTTTTGAAATTGAGCTTTATAAGATTCCAAACAAAACAAAGCAGTAACTGCTCCATTGAAATGCAATGAACTCCACGTTCAGAGATACCTTCATCGTCAAGGCAATTTTCAGCTAGCCTTCAAATGCAAGGCTCTGGCATCAGCTCCAGCACCAAGTACATGTTAACTATAGGGACACAACACAGCATGTGGATGAGGCTTTATTCAACACAAAAGGGCACAATGTTTCTTGTGTGAGACCAACTCCACTCAAGTCACTAACCTCACACACTTGCACCATTAGACCCGTTTCGCACGAAAACCCTGCTTTGTAACTCTGTGCGTATTTGGCATAAAACGCACTGTTTTGAAATTGAGCTTTATACGATTCCAGACAAAGCAAAGCTGTAACTGCTCCATTGAAATGCAACGAACTCCACGTTCAGAGATACCTTCATCGCCAAGGCAATTTTCAGCTAGCCTTGAAATGCAAGGCTCTGGCATCAGCTCCAGCACCAAGTACATGGTAGCTATACGGACACAACACAGCATGTGGATGAGGCTTTATTCAACACAAAAGGGCACAATGTTACTTGTGTGTGACCAACTCCACTCAGGTCACTAACCTCACACACCATCACCATTACACCCGTTTCGCACGAAAAAAGTTTCGTCACAGTGTGTTTAAAGGTCATAGAACGCATTGCAGTGAAAACTGGTTTATTGCGTATACACCACAAAGCAAAGATGTAACTGCTCCATTGAAGTGCAACCAACTCCACGTTCAGACAGCACTTCATCACCACGGCAATTTTCAGTTAGCTTTGAAATTGAGGGCTCTTACATCAACTTCGGCTTTAAATACATGTTCGCTATACGGACTAAACAGCATGTGGATGAGGCTTTTAGTCAACATCAATGTGCAGAGAGTTTCTTGTGTGAGACCAACTCCACTCAGGTCACTAATCTCACACACCATCACCATTAGACCCGTTTCGCATGAAAACACTGTTTCGTAACACTGAGCATATTTGTCATAAAACGCACTGTTTTGAAATTGAGCTTTATGAGAATTCCACACAAAGCAAAGCTGCAACTGCTCCATTGAAATGCAACGAACTCCATGTTCAGAGATACTTCCATCGCCAAGGCAATTTTCAGCTAGCCTTGAAATGCAAGGCTCTGGCATCAGCTCCAGCACCAAGTACATGTTAGCTATAGGGACACAGCACAGCATGTGGATGAGGCGTTCACTCAACACGAAAGGGCACAATGTTTCTTGTGTGAGACCAACTCCACTCAAGTCGCTAACCTCACACACTTGCACCATTAGACCCGTTTCGCACGAAAACCCTGTTTGGTCACACTGTGCATATTTGTCATAAAACGCACTGTTTTGAAATTGAGCTTTATGAGAATTCCAGACAAAGCAAAGCTGTAACTGCTCCATTGAAATGCAACGAACTCCACGTTCAGAGATACTTCCATCGCCAAGGCAATTTTCAGCTAGCCTTGAAATGCAGGTCTCTTCCTTCAACTTCAGCTTTAAATACATGTTAGCTATAGGGACACAACACAGCATGTGGATGAGGCTTTTACTCAACATCAATGGGCAGAGAGTTTCTTGTGTGAGACCAACTCCACTCAGGTCACTAACCTCACACACCATCACCATTAGACCCGTTTCGCACGAAAACCCTGCTTTGTAACTCTGTGCGTATTTGCCATAAAACGCACTGTTTGGAAATTGAGCTTTATGAGAATTCCAGACAAATCAAAGCAGAAACTGCTCCATTGAAATACAATGAACTCCACGTTCAGAGATACTTTCATCGCCAAGGCAATTTTCAGCTAGCCTTGAAATGCAAGTCTCTTCCATCAACTTCAGCTTTAAATGCATGCTAGCTATACGGACACAACACAGCATGTGGATGAGGCTTTATTCAACACAAAAGGGCACAATGTTTCTTGTCTGTGACCAACTCCACTCAGGTCACTAACCTCACACACCATCACCATTACACCCTTTTCGCACGAAAAAACAGTTTCGTCACAGTGTGTGTAATGGTCATAGAACGCATTGCAGTGAAAATTGGTTTATTGCGTATACACCACAAAGCAAAGCTGTAACTGCTCCATTGAAGTGCAACCAACTCCATGTTCAGAGATACTTCCATCGCCAAGGCAATTTTCAGCTAGCCTTGAAATGCAGGTCTCTTCCTTCAACTTCAGCTTTAAATACATGTTAGCTATAGGGACACAACACAGCATGTGGATGAGGCTTTTACTCAACATCAATGGGCAGAGAGTTTCTTGTGTGTGACCAACTCCACTCAGGTCACTAACCTCACACACCATCACCATTAGACCCGTTTCGCACGAAAACCCTGCTTTGTAACTCTGTGCGTATTTGTCATAAAACGCACTGTGTTGAAATTGAGCTTTATAAGATTCCAAACAAAACAAAGCAGTAACTGCTCCATTGAAATGCAATGAACTCCACGTTCAGAGATACCTTCATCGTCAAGGCAATTTTCAGCTAGCCTTCAAATGCAAGGCTCTGGCATCAGCTCCAGCACCAAGTACATGTGAGCTATAGGGACACAAAACAGCATGTGGATGAGGCTTTATTCAACACAAAAGGGCACAATGTTTCTTGTGTGAGACCAACTCCACTCAAGTCGCTAACCTCACACACTTACACCATTAGACCCGTTTCGCACGAAAACCCTGCTTTGTAACTCTGTGCGTATTTGTCATAAAACGCACTGTTTTGAAATTGAGCTTTATGAGAATTCCAACAAAGCAAACTGTAACTGCTCCATTGAAATGCAACGAACTCCACGTTCAGAGATACCTTCATCGCCAAGGCAATTTTCAGTTAGCCTTGAAATGCAAGGCTCTGGCATCAGCTCCAGCACCAAGTACGTGGTAGCTATAGGGACACAAAACAGCATGTGGATGAGGCTTTTACTCAACACTAAATGGCACAATGTTTCTTGTGTGAGACCAACTCCACTCACGACACTAATCTCATACACTTACACCTTTAGACCCGTTTCGCACGAAAACCCTGCTTTGTAACTCGGTGCGTATTTGGCATAAAACGCACTGTGTTGAAATTGAGCTTTATAAGATTCCAGACAAAGCAAAGCAGTAACTGCTCCATTGAAATGCAATGAACTCCACGTTCAGAGATACCTTCATCGCCAAGGCAATTTTCAGCTAGCCTTGAAATGCAGGTCTCTTCCATCAACTTCAGCTTTAAATACATGGTAGCTATACGGACACAACACAGCATGTGGATGAGGCTTTTACTCAACATCAATGGGCAGAGAGTTTCTTGTGTGAGACCAACTCCACTCAGGTCACTAACCTCACACACCATCACCATTAGACCCGTTGCACACGAAAACCCTGTTTCGTAACACTGAGCATATTTGCCATAAAACGCAGTGTGTTGAAATTGAGCTTTATGAGAATTCCACACAAAGCAAAGCTGTAACTGCTCCATTGAAATGCAACGAACTCCATGTTCTGAGATACTTCCATCGCCAAGGCAATTTTCAGCTAGCCTTGAAATGCAAGGCTCTGGCATCAGCTCTAGCACCAAGTACATGTGAGCTATAGGGACACAGCACAGCATGTGGATGTAGCTTTTCTTCAACACGAAAGGGCACAATGTTTCTTGTGTGAGACCAACTCCACTCAAGTCACTAACCTCACACACTTACACCATTAGACCCGTTTCGCACGAAAACCCTGCTTTGTAACTCTGTGCGTATTTGGCATAAAACGCACTGTGTTGAAATTGAGCTTTATAAGATTCCAAACAAAACAAAGCAGTAACTGCTCCATTGAAATGCAATGAACTCCACGTTCAGAGATACCTTCATCGTCAAGGCAATTTTCAGCTAGCCTTCAAATGCAAGGCTCTGGCATCAGCTCCAGCACCAAGTACATGTTAACTATAGGGACACAACACAGCATGTGGATGAGGCTTTATTCAACACAAAAGGGCACAATGTTTCTTGTGTGAGACCAACTCCACTCAAGTCACTAACCTCACACACCATCACCATTAGACCCGTTTCGCACGAAAACCCTGCTTTGTAACTCTGTGCGTATTTGGCATAAAACGCACTGTTTTGAAATTGAGCTTTATGAGAATTCCAGACAAAGCAAAGCTGTAACTGCTCCATTGAAATGCAATGAACTCCACGTTCAGAGATACCTTCATCGCCAAGGCAATTTTCAGCTAGCCTTGAAATGCAAGGCTCTGGCATCAGCTCCAGCACCAAGTACATGGTAGCTATAGGGACACAACACAGCATGTGGATGGGGCTTTATTCAACACAAAAGGGCACAATGTTTCTTGTGTGTGACCAACTCCACTCAGGTCACTAACCTCACACACCATCACCATTACACCCGTTTCGCACGAAAAAAGTTTCGTCTCAGTGTGTTTAAAGGTCATAGAACGCATTGCAGTAAAAACTGGTTTATTGCGTATACACCACAAAGCAAAGATGTAACTGCTCCATTGAAGTGCAACCAACTCCACGTTCAGACAGCACTTCATCACCACGGCAATTTTCAGTTAGCTTTGAAATTGAAGGCTCTTACATCAACTTCGGCTTTAAATACATGTTCGCTATACGGACACAACACAGCATGTGGATGAGGCTTTTACTCAACATCAATGTGCAGAGAGTTTCTTGTGTGAGACCAACTCCACTCAGGTCACTAACCTCACACACCATCACCATTAGACCCGTTTCGCACGAAAACCCTGTTTCGTAACACTGAGCATATTTGTCATAAAACGCACTGTTTTGAAATTGAGCTTTATGAGAATTCCACACAAAGCAAAGCTGCAACTGCTCCATTGAAATGCAACGAACTCCATGTTCAGAGATACTTCCATCGCCAAGGCAATTTTCAGCTAGCCTTGAAATGCAAGGCTCTGGCATCAGCTACAGCACCAAGTACATGGTAGCTATAGGGACACAGCACAGCATGTGGATGAGGCGTTCACTCAACACGAAAGGCACAATGTTTCTTGTGTGAGACCAACTCCACTCAAGTCGCTAACCTCACACACTTGCACCATTAGACCCGTTTCGCACGAAAACCCTGTTTGGTCACACTGTGCATATTTGTCATAAAACGCACTGTTTTGAAATTGAGCTTTATGAGAATTCCAGACAAAGCAAAGCTGTAACTGCTCCATTGAAATGCAACGAACTCCACGTTCAGAGATACTTCCATCGCCAAGGCAATTTTCAGCTAGCCTTGAAATGCAGGTCTCTTCCTTCAACTTCAGCTTTAAATACATGTTAGCTATAGGGACACAACACAGCATGTGGATGAGGCTTTTACTCAACATCAATGGGCAGAGAGTTTCTTGTGTGAGACCAACTCCACTCACGACACTAATCTCACACACCATCACCATTAGACCCGTTTCGCACGAAAACCCTGCTTTGTAACTCTGTGCGTATTTGCCATAAAACGCACTGTGTGAAAATTGAGCTTTATACGATTCCAGACAAAGCAAAGCAGTAACTGCTCCATTGAAATGCAATGAACTCCACGTTCAGAGATACCTTCATCGCCAAGGCAATTTTCAGCTAGCCTTGAAATGCAGGTCTCTTCCATCAACTTCAGCTTTAAATACATGGTAGCTATACGGACACAACACAGCATGTGGATGAGGCTTTTACTCAACATCAATGGGCAGAGAGTTTCTTGTGTGAGACCAACTCCACTCAGGTCACTAACCTCACACACCATCACCATTAGACCCGTTTCGCACGAAAACCCTGTTTCGTAACACTGAGCATATTTGCCATAAAACGCACTGTGTTGAAATTGAGCTTTATGAGAATTCCACACAAAGCAAAGCTGCAACTGCTCCATTGAAATGCAACGAACTCCATGTTCAGAGATACTTCCATCGCCAAGGCAATTTTCAGCTAGCCTTGAAATGCAAGGCTCTGGCATCAGCTCCAGCACCAAGTACATGTTAGCTATAGGGACACAGCACTGCATGTGGATGAGGCGTTCACTCAGCACGAAAGGGCACAATGTTTCTTGTGTGAGACCAACTCCACTCAAGTCACTAACCTCACACACTTACACCATTAGACCCGTTTCGCACGAAAACCCTGCTTTGTAACTCTGTGCGTATTTGCCATAAAGCGCACTGTTTTGAAATTGAGCTTTATGAGAATTCCAGACAAAGCAAAGCTGTAACTGCTCCATTGAAATGCAACGAACTCCACGTTCAGAGATACCTTCATCGCCAAGGCAATTTTCAGCTAGCCTTGAAATGCAAGGCTCTGGCATCAGCTCCAGCACCAATTACATGGTAGCTATAGGGACACAACATAGCATGTGGATGAGGCTTTATTCAACACAAAAGGGCACAATGTTTCTTGTGTGTGACCAACTCCACTCAGGTCACTAACCTCACACACCATCACCATTACACCCGTTTCGCACGAAAAAAGTTTCGTCACAGTGTGTTTAAAGGTCATAGAACGCATTGCAGTGAAAACTGGTTTATTGCGTATACACCACAAAGCAAAGATGTAACTGCTCCATTGAAGTGCAACCAACTCCACGTTCAGACAGCACTTCATCACCACGGCAATTTTCAGTTAGCTTTGAAATTGAAGGCTCTTACATCAACTTCGGCTTTAAATACATGTTCGCTATACGGACTAAACAGCATGTGGATGAGGCTTTTACTCAACATCAATGTGCAGAGAGTTTCTTGTGTGAGACCAACTCCACTCAGGTCACTAATCTCACACACCATCACCATTAGACCCGTTTCGCACGAAAACCCTGCTTTGTAACTCTGTGCGTATTTGCCATAAAACGCACTGTGTGAAAATTGAGCTTTATACGATTCCAGACAAAGCAAAGCAGAAACTGCTCCATTGAAATGCAATGAACTCCACGTTCAGAGATACTTTCATCGCCAAGGCAATTTTCAGCTAGCCTTGAAATGCAAGTCTCTTCCATCAACTTCAGCTTTAAATGCATGCTAGCTATACGGACACAACACAGCATGTGGGTGAGCATTTTACTCAACATCAATGGGCAGAGAGTTTCTTGTGTGAGACCAACTCCACTCACGACACTAATCTCACACACCATCACCATTAAACCCGTTTCGCACGAAAACCCTATTTCGTAACACTGAGCATATTTGCCATAAAATGCACTGTGTTGAAATTGAGCTTTATGAGAATTCCACACAAAGCAAAGCTGCAACTGCTCCATTGAAATGCAACGAAATCCATGTTCAGAGATACTTCCATCGCCAAGGCAATTTTCAGCTAGCCTTGAAATGCAAGGCTCTGGCATCAGCTCCAGCACCAAGTACATGTTAGCTATAGGGACACAGCACGGCATGTAGATGAGGCTGTTACTCAACACGAAAGGGCACAATGTTTCTTGTGTGAGACCAACTCCACTCAAGTCGCTAACCTCACACACTTACACCATTAGACCCGTTTCGCACGAAAACCCTGTTTGGTCACACTGTGCATATTTGTCATAAAATGCACTGTTTTGAAATTGAGCTTTATGAGAATTCCAGACAAAGCAAAGCTGTAACTGCTCCATTGAAATGCAACGAACTCCACGTTCAGAGATACTTCCATCGCCAAGGCAATTTTCAGCTAGCCTTGAAATGCAGGTCTCTTCCTTCAACTTCAGCTTTAAATACATGTTAGCTATAGGGACACAACACAGCATGTGGATGAGGCTTTTACTCAACATCAATGGGCAGAGAGTTTCTTGTGTGAGACCAACTCCACTCACGACACTAATCTCACACACCATCACAATTAGACCCGTTTCGCACGAAAACCCTGCTTTGTAACTCTGTGCGTATTTGCCATAAAACGCACTGTGTGAAAATTGAGCTTTATACGATTCCAGACAAAGCAAAGCAGTAACTGCTCCATTGAAATGCAATGAACTCCACGTTCAGAGATACCTTCATCGCCAAGGCAATTTTCAGCTAGCCTTGAAATGCAGGTCTCTTCCATCAACTTCAGCTTTAAATCCATGGTAGCTATACGGACACAACACAGCATGTGGATGAGGCTTTTACTCAACATCAATGGGCAGAGAGTTTCTTGTGTGAGACCAACTCCACTCAGGTCACTAACCTCACACACTTACACCATTAGACCCGTTTCGCACGAAAACCCTGTTTCGTAACACTGAGCATATTTGCCATAAAACGCACTGTGTTGAAATTGAGCTTTATGAGAATTCCACACAAAGCAAAGCTGCAACTGCTCCATTGAAATGCAACGAACTCCATGTTCAGAGATACTTCCATCGCCAAGGCAAATTTCAGCTAGCCTTGAAATGCAAGGCTCTGGCATCAGCTCTAGCACCAAGTACATGTGAGCTATAGGGACACAGCACAGCATGTGAATGTAGCTTTTCTTCAACACGAAAGGGCACAATGTTTCTTGTGTGAGACCAACTCCACTCAAGTCACTAACCTCACACACTTACACCATTAGACCCGTTTCGCACGAAAACCCTGCTTTGTAACTCTGTGCGTATTTGGCATAAAACGCACTGTGTTGAAATTGAGCTTTATAAGATTCCAAAAAAAAAAAGCAGTAACTGCTCCATTGAAATGCAATGAACTCCACGTTCAGAGATACCTTCATCGTCAAAGCAATTTTCAGCTAGCCTTCAAATGCAAGGCTCTGGCATCAGCTCCAGCACCAAGTACATGTTAACTATAGGGACACAACACAGCATGTGGATGAGGCTTTATTCAACACAAAAGGGCACAATGTTTCTTGTGTGAGACCAACTCCACTCAAGTCACTAACCTCACACACTTGCACCATTAGACCCGTTTCGCACGAAAACCCTGCTTTGTAACTCTGTGCGTATTTGGCATAAAACGCACTGTTTTGAAATTGAGCTTTATGAGAATTCCAGACAAAGCAAAGCTGTAACTGCTCCATTGAAATGCAACGAACTCCACGTTCAGAGATACCTTCATCGCCAAGGCAATTTTCAGCTAGCCTTGAAATGCAGGTCTCTTCCATCAACTTCAGCTTTAAATGCATGCTAACTATACGGACACAACACAGCATGTGGATGAGGCTTTATTCAACACAAAAGGGCACAATGTTTCTTGTGTGTGACCAACTCCACTCAGGTCACTAACCTCACACACCATCACCATTACACCCGTTTCGCACGAAAAAAGTTTCGTCACAGTGTGTTTAAAGGTCATAGAACGCATTGCAGTGAAAACTGGTTTATTGCGTATACACCACAAAGCAAAGATGTAACTCCTCCATTGAAGTGCAACCAACTCCACGTTCAGAGAGCACTTCATCACCACGGCAATTTTCAGTTAGCTTTGAAATTGAAGGCTCTTACATCAACTTTGGCTTTAAATACATGTTCGCTATACGGACTAAACAGCATGTGGATGAGGCTTTTACTCAACATCAATGTGCAGAGAGTTTCTTGTGTGAGACCAACTCCACTCAGGTCACTAACCTCACACACTTACACCATTAGACCCGTTTCGCACGAAAACCCTGTTTCGTAACACTGAGCATATTTGTCATAAAACGCACTGTTTTGAAATTGAGCTTTATGAGAATTCCACACAAAGCAAAGCTGCAACTGCTCCATTGAAATGCAACGAACTCCATGTTCAGAGATACTTCCATCGCCAAGGCAATTTTCAGCTAGCCTTGAAATGCAAGGCTCTGGCATCAGCTACAGCACCAAGTACATGTTAGCTATAGGGACACAGCACAGCATGTGGATGAGGCGTTCACTCAACACGAAAGGCACAATGTTTCTTGTGTGAGACCAACTCCACTCAAGTCGCTAACCTCACACACTTGCACCATTAGACCCGTTTCGCACGAAAACCCTGTTTGGTCACACTGTGCATATTTGTCATAAAACGCACTGTTTTGAAATTGAGCTTTATGAGAATTCCAGACAAAGCAAAGCTGTAACTGCTCCATTGAAATGCAACGAACTCCACGTTCAGAGATACTTCCATCGGCAAGGCAATTTTCAGCTAGCCTTGAAATGCAGGTCTCTTCCTTCAACTTCAGCTTTAAATACATGTTAGCTATAGGGACACAACACAGCATGTGGATGAGGCTTTTACTCAACATCAATGGGCAGAGAGTTTCTTGTGTGAGACCAACTCCACTCAGGTCACTAACCTCACACACCATCACCATTAGACCCGTTTCGCACGAAAACCCTGCTTTGTAACTCTGTGCGTATTTGCCATAAAACGCACTGTGTGAAAATTGAGCTTTATACGGTTCCAGACAAAGCAAAGCAGTAACTGCTCCATTGAAATGCAATGAACTCCACGTTCAGAGATACCTTCATCGCCAAGGCAATTTTCAGCTAGCCTTGAAATGCTGGTCTCTTCCATCAACTTCAGCTTTAAATACATGGTAGCTATACGGACACAACACAGCATGTGGATGAGGCTTTTACTCAACATCAATGGGCAGAGAGTTTCTTGTGTGAGACCAACTCCACTCACGACACTAATCTCACACACAATCACCATTAGACCCGTTTCGCATGAAAACCCTGCTTTGTAACTCTGTGCGTATTTGCCATAAAACGCACTGTGTGAAAATTGAGCTTTATACGATTCCAGACAAAGCAAAGATGTAACTGCTCCATTGAAATGCAATGAACTCCAGGTTCAGAGATACCTTCATCGCCAAGGCAATTTTCAGCTAGCCTTGAAATGCAGGTCTCTTCCATCAACTTCAGCTTTAAATACATGGTAGCTATACGGACACAACACAGCATGTGGATGAGGCTTTTACTCAACATCAATGGGCAGAGAGTTTCTTGTGTGAGACCAACTCCACTCAGGTCACTAACCTCACACACCATCACCATTAGACCCGTTTCGCACGAAAACCCTGTTTCGTAACACTGAGCATATTTGCCATAAAACGCACTGTGTTGAAATTGAGCTTTATGAGAATTCCACACAAAGCAAAGCTGCAACTGCTCCATTGAAATGCAACGAACTCCATGTTCAGAGATACTTCCATCGCCAAGGCAATTTTCAGCTAGCCTTGAAATGCAAGGCTCTGGCATCAGCTCCAGCACCAAGTACATGTTAGCTATAGGGACACAGCACTGCATGTGGATGAGGCGTTCACTCAGCACGAAAGGGCACAATGTTTCTTGTGTGAGACCAACTCCACTCAAGTCACTAACCTCACACACTTACACCATTAGACCCGTTTCGCACGAAAACCCTGCTTTGTAACTCTGTGCATATTTGCCATAAAGCGCACTGTTTTGAAATTGAGCTTTATGAGAATTCCAGACAAAGCAAAGCTGTAACTGCTCCATTGAAATGCAACGAACTCCACGTTCAGAGATACCTTCATCGCCAAGGCAATTTTCAGCTAGCCTTGAAATGCAAGGCTCTGGCATCAGCTCCAGCACCAATTACATGGTAGCTATAGGGACACAACATAGCATGTGGATGAGGCTTTATTCAACACAAAAGGGCACAATGTTTCTTGTGTGTGACCAACTCCACTCAGGTCACTAACCTCACACACCATCACCATTACACCCGTTTCGCACGAAAAAAGTTTCGTCACAGTGTGTTTAAAGGTCATAGAACGCATTGCAGTGAAAACTGGTTTATTGCGTATACACCACAAAGCAAAGATGTAACTGCTCCATTGAAGTGCAACCAACTCCACGTTCAGACAGCACTTCATCACCACGGCAATTTTCAGTTAGCTTTGAAATTGAAGGCTCTTACATCAACTTCGGCTTTAAATACATGTTCGCTATACGGACTAAACAGCATGTGGATGAGGCTTTTACTCAACATCAATGTGCAGAGAGTTTCTTGTGTGAGACCAACTCCACTCAGGTCACTAATCTCACACACCATCACCATTAGACCCGTTTCGCACGAAAACCCTGTTTCGTAACACTGAGCATATTTGTCATAAAACGCACTGTTTTGAAATTGAGCTTTATGAGAATTCCACACAAAGCAAAGCTGCAACTGCTCCATTGAAATGCAACGAACTCCATGTTCAGAGATACTTCCATCGCCAAGGCAATTTTCAGCTAACCTTGAAATGCAAGGCTCTGGCATCAGCTACAGCACCAAGTACATGTTAGCTATAGGGACACAGCACAGCATGTGGATGAGGCGTTCACTCAACACGAAAGGCACAATGTTTCTTGTGTGAGACCAACTCCACTCAAGTCGCTAACCTCAAACACTTGCACCATTAGACCCGTTTCGCACGAAAACCCTGTTTGGTCACACTGTGCATATTTGTCATAAAACGCACTGTTTTGAAATTGAGCTTTATGAGAATTCCAGACAAAGCAAAGCTGTAACTGCTCCATTGAAATGCAACGAACTCCACGTTCAGAGATACTTCCATCGGCAAGGCAATTTTCAGCTAGCCTTGAAATGCAGGTCTCTTCCTTCAACTTCAGCTTTAAATACATGTTAGCTATAGGGACACAACACAGCATGTGGATGAGGCTTTTACTCAACATCAATGGGCAGAGAGTTTCTTGTGTGAGACCAACTCCACTCAGGTCACTAACCTCACACACCATCACCATTAGACCCGTTTCGCACGAAAACCCTGCTTTGTAACTCTGTGCGTATTTGCCATAAAACGCACTGTGTGAAAATTGAGCTTTATACGATTCCAGACAAAGCAAAGCAGTAACTGCTCCATTGAAATGCAATGAACTCCACGTTCAGAGATACCTTCATCGCCAAGGCAATTTTCAGCTAGCCTTGAAATGCAGGTCTCTTCCATCAACTTCAGCTTTAAATACATGGTAGCTATACAGACACAACACAGAATGTGGATGAGGCTTTTACTCAACATCAATGGGCAGAGAGTTTCTTGTGTGAGACCAACTCCACTCACGACACTAATCTCACACACCATCACCATTACACCCGTTTCGCATGAAAACCCTGCTTTGTAACTCTGTGCGTATTTGCCATAAAACGCACTTTGTGAAAATTGAGCTTTATACGATTCCAGACAAAGCAAAGCAGTAACTGCTCCATTGAAATGCAATGAACTCCACGTTCAGAGATACCTTCATCGCCAAGGCAATTTTCAGCTAGCCTTGAAATGCAGGTCTCTTCCATCAACTTCAGCTTTAAATACATGGTAGTTATACGGACACAACACAGCATGTGGATGAGGCTTTTACTCAACATCAATGGGCAGAGAGTTTCTTGTGTGAGACCAACTCCACTCAGGTCACTAACCTCACACACCATCACCATTACACCCGTTTCGCACGAAAACCCTATTTCGTAACACTGAGCATATTTGCCATAAAACGCACTGTGTTGAAATTGAGCTTTATGAGAATTCCACACAAAGCAAAGCTGCAACTGCTCCATTGAAATGCAACGAACTCCATGTTCAGAGATACTTCCATCGCCAAGGCAATTTTCAGCTAGCCTTGAAATGCAAGGCTCTGGCATCAGCTCCAGCACCAAGTACATGTTAGCTATAGGGACACAGCACTGCATGTGGATGAGGCGTTCACTCAACATCAATGGGCACAATGTTTCTTGTGTGAGACCAACTCCACTCAAGTCACTAACCTCACACACTTACACCATTAGACCCGTTTCGCACGAAAACCCTGCTTTGTAACTCTGTGCGTATTTGCCATAAAACGCACTGTTTTGAAATTGAGCTTTATGAGAATTCCAGACAAAGCAAAGCTGTAACTGCTCCATTGAAATGCAACGAACTCCACGTTCAGAGATACTTCCATCGCCAAGGCAATTTTCAGCTAGCCTTGAAATGCAAGGCTCTGGCATCAGCTCCAGCACCAAGTACATGGTAGCTATAGGGACACAACACAGCATGTGGATGAGGCTTATACTCAACATCAATGGGCAGAGAGTTTCTTGTGTGAGACCAACTCCACTCACGACACTAATCTCACACACCATCACCATTAGACCCGTTTCGCACGAAAACCCTGCTTTGTAACTCTGTGCGTATTTGCCATAAAACGCACTGTTTTGAAATTGAGCTTTATGAGAATTCCAGACAAAGCAAAGCAGAAACTGCTCCATTGAAATACAATGAACTCCACGTTCAGAGATACTTTCATCGCCAAGGCAATTCTCAGCTAGCCTTGAAATGCAAGTCTGTTCCATCAACTTCAGCTTTAAATGCATGCTAGCTATACGGACACAACACAGCATGTGGACGAGGCTTTATTCAACACAAAAGGGCACAATGTTTCTTGTGTGTGACCAACTCCACTCAGGTCACTAATCTCACACATCATCACCATTACACCCGTTTCGCACGAAAAAACAGTTTCGTCACAGTGTGTGTAATGGTCATAGAACGCATTGCAGTGAAAATTGGTTTATTGCGTATACACCACAAAGCAAAGCTGTAACTGCTCCATTGAAGTGCAACCAACTCCACGTTCAGAGATACTTCCATCGCCAAGGCAATTTTCAGCTAGCCTTGAAATGCAAGGCTCTGGCATCAGCTCCAGCACCAAGTACATGTGAGCTATAGGGACACAGCACAGCATGTGGATGTAGCTTTTCTTCAACACGAAAGGGCACAATGTTTCTTGTGTGAGACCAACTCCACGCAAGTCACTAACCTCACACACTTACACCATTAGACCCGTTTCGCACGAAAACCCTGCTTTGTAAGTCTGTGCGTATTTGGCATAAAACGCACTGTGTGAAAATTGAGCTTTATACGATTCCAGACAAAGCAAAGCAGTAACTGCTCCATTGAAATGCAATGAACTCCACGTTCAGAGATACCTTCATCGCCAAGGCAATTTTCAGCTAGCCTTGAAATGCAAGGCTCTGGCATCAGCTCCAGCACCAATTACATGGTAGCTATAGGGACACAACATAGCATGTGGATGAGGCTTTATTCAACACAAAAGGGCACAATGTTTCTTGTGTGTGACCAACTCCACTCAGGTCACTAACCTCACACACCATCACCATTACACCCGTTTCGCACGAAAAAAGTTTCGTCACAGTGTGTTTAAAGGTCATAGAACGCATTGCAGTGAAAACTGGTTTATTGCGTATACACCACAAAGCAAAGATGTAACTGCTCCATTGAAGTGCAACCAAATCCACGTTCAGACAGCACTTCATCACCACGGCAATTTTCAGTTAGCTTTGAAATTGAAGGCTCTTACATCAACTTTGGCTTTAAATACATGTTCGCTATACGGACTAAACAGCATGTGGATGAGGCTTTTACTCAACATCAATGTGCAGAGAGTTTCTTGTGTGAGACCAACTCCACTCAGGTCACTAATCTCACACACCATCACCATTAGACCCGTTTCGCACGAAAACCCTGTTTCGTAACACTGAGCATATTTGTCATAAAACGCACTGTTTTGAAATTGAGCTTTATGAGAATTCCACACAAAGCAAAGCTGCAACTGCTCCATTGAAATGCAACGAACTCCACGTTCAGAGATACTTCCATCGCCAAGGCAATTTTCAGCTAGGCTTGAAATGCAGGTCTCTTCCTTCAACTTCAGCTTTAAATACATGTTAGCTATAGGGACACAACACATCATGTGGATGAGGCTTTTACTCAACATCAATGGGCAGAGTTTCTTGTGTGAGACCAACTCCACTCAGGTCACTAACCTCACACACCATCACCATTAGACCCGTTTCGCACGAAAACCCTGCTTTGTAACTCTGTGCGTATTTGCCATAAAACGCACTGTGTGAAAATTGAGCTTTATACGATTCCAGACAAAGCAAAGCAGTAACTGCTCCATTGAAATGCAATGAACTCCACGTTCAGAGATACCTTCATCGCCAAGGCAATTTTCAGCTAGCCTTGAAATGCAGGTCTCTTCCTTCAACTTCAGCTTTAAATACATGGTAGCTATACGGACACAACACAGCATGTGGATGAGGCTTTTACTCAACATCAATGGGCAGAGAGTTTCTTGTGTGAGACCAACTCCACTCACGACACTAATCTCACACACCATCACCATTAGACCCGTTTCGCACGAAAACCCTGCTTTGTAACTCTGTGCGTATTTGCCATAAAACGCACTGTTTTGAAATTGAGCTTTATGAGAATTCCAGACAAAGCAAAGATGTAACTGCTCCATTGAAGTGCAACCAACTCCACGTTCAGAGAGCACTTCATCACCACGGCAATTTTCAGTTAGCTTTGAAATTGAAGGCTCTTACATCAACTTCGGCTTTAAATACATGTTCGCTATACGGACACAACGCAGCATGTGGATGAGGCTTTTACTCAACATCAATGGGCAGAGAGTTTCTTGTGTGAGACCAACTCCACTCAGGTCACTAACCTCACACACCATCACCATTAGACCCGTTTCGCACGAAAACCCTATTTCGTAAAACTGAGCATATTTGCCATAAAACGCACTGTGTTGAAATTGAGCTTTATGAGAATTCCACACAAAGCAAAGCTGCAACTGCTCCATTGAAATGCAACGAAATCCATGTTCAGAGATACTTCCATCGCCAAGGCAATTTTCAGCTAGCCTTGAAATGCAAGGCTCTGGCATCAGCTCCAGCACCAAGTACATGTTAGCTATAGGGACACAGCACAGCATGTGGATGAGGCTGTTACTCAACACGAAAGGCACAATGTTTCTTGTGTGAGACCAACTCCACTCAAGTCGCTAACCTCACACACTTACACCATTAGACCCGTTTCGCACGAAAACCCTGTTTGGTCACACTGTGCATATTTGTCATAAAACGCACTGTGTTGAAATTGAGCTTTATGAGAATTCCAGACAAAGCAAAGCTGTAACTGCTCCATTGAAATGCAATGAACTCCACGTTCAGAGATACTTCCATCGCCAAGGCAATTTTCAGCTAGTCTTGAAATGCAGGTCTCTTCCTTCAACTTCAGCTTTAAATACATGTTAGCTATAGGGACACAACACAGCATGTGGATGAGGCTTTTACTCAACATCAATGGGCAGAGAGTTTCTTGTGTGAGACCAACTCCACTCACGACACTAATCTCACACACCATCACAATTAGACCCGTTTCGCACGAAAACCCTGCTTTGTAACTCTGTGCGTATTTGTCATAAAACGCACTGTGTGAAAATTGAGCTTTATACGATTCCAGACAAAGCAAAGCAGTAACTGCTCCATTGAAATGCAATGAACTCCACGTTCAGAGATACCTTCATCGCCAAGGCAATTTTCAGCTAGCCTTGAAATGCAGGTCTCTTCCATCAACTTCAGCTTTAAATACATGTTAGCTATAGGGACACAACACAGCATGTGGATAAGGCTTTTACTCAACATCAATGGGCAGAGAGTTTCTTGTGTGAGACCAACTCCACTCAGGTCACTAACCTCACACACCATCACCATTACACCCGTTTCGCACAAAAAAACAGTTTCGTCACAGTGTGTGTAATGGTCATAGAACGCATTGCAGTGAAAATTGGTTTATTGCGTATACACCACAAAGCAAAGCTGTAACTGCTCCATTGAAGTGCAACCAACTCCACATTCAGAGAGCACTTCATCACCAAGGCAATTTTCAGCTAGCCTTGAAATGCAAGGCTCTGGCATCAGCTCCAGCACCAAGTACATGGTAGCTATAGGGACACAGCACAGCATGTGGATGTAGCTTTTCTTCAACACGAAAGGGCACAATGTTTCTTGTGTGAGACCAACTCCACTCAAGTCACTAACCTCACACACTTACACCATTAGACCCGTTCCGCACGAAAACCCTGCTTTGTAACTCTGTGCGTATTTGGCATAAAACGCACTGTGTTGAAATTGAGCTTTATAAGATTCCAAACAAAGCAAAGCAGTAACTGCTCCATTGAAATGCAATGAACTCCACGTTCAGAGATACCTTCATCGCCAAGGCAATTTTCAGCTAGCCTTGAAATGCAAGGCTCTGGCATCAACTCCAGCACCAAGTACATGTTAACTATAGGGACACAACACAGCATGTGGATGAGGCTTTATTCAACACAAAAGGGCACAATGTTTCTTGTGTGAGACCAACTCCACTCAAGTCACTAACCTCACACACTTGCACCATTAGACCCGTTTCGCACGAAAACCCTGCTTTGTAACTCTGTGCGTATTTGCCATAAAACGCACTGGGATGAAATTGAGCTTTATAAGATTCCAGACAAAGCAAAGCAGTAACTGCTCCATTGAAATGCAATGAACTCCACGTTCAGAGATACCTTCATCGCCAAGGCAATTTTCAGCTAGCCTTGAAATGCAAGGCTCTGGCATCAGCTCCAGCACCAAGTACATGTTAACTATAGGGACACAACACAGCATGTGCATGAGGCTTTATTCAACACAAAAGGGCACAATATTTCTTGTGTGAGACTAACTCCACTCAGGTCACTAACCTCACACACCATCACCATTACACGCGTTTCGCACGAAAAAAGTTTCGTCACAGTGTGTGTAATGGTCATAGAACGCATTGCAGTGAAAACTGGTTTATTGCGTATACACCACAAAGCAAAGATGTAACTGCTCCATTGAAGTGCAACCAACTCCACGTTCAGACAGCGCTTCATCACCACGGCAATTTTCAGTTAGCTTTGAAATTGAAGGCTCTTACATCAACTTTGGCTTTAAATACATGTTCGCTATACGGACACAACGCAGCATGTGGATGAGGCTTTTACTCAACATCAATGTGCAGAGAGTTTCTTGTGTGAGACCAACTCCACTCAGGTCACTAACCTCACACACCATCACCATTAGACCCGTTTCGCACGAAAACCCTGCTTCGTAACACTGTGCATATTTGTCATAAAACGCACTGTGTTGAAATTGAGCTTTATGAGAATTCCACACAAAGCAAAGCTGCAACTGCTCCATTGAAATGCAACGAACTCCATGTTCAGAGATACTTCCATCGCCAAGGCAATTTTCAGCTAGCCTTGAAATGCAAGGCTCTGGCATCAGCTCCAGCACCAAGTACATGTTAGCTATAGGGACACAGCACAGCATGTGGATGAGGCGTTCACTCAACACGAAAGGGCACAATGTTTCCTGTGTGAGACCAACTCCACTCAAGTCGCTAACCTCACACACTTACACCATTAGACCCGTTTCGCACGAAAACCCTGTTTGGTCACACTGTGCATATTTGTCATAAAACGCACTGTTTTGAAATTGAGCTTTATGAGAATTCCAGACAAAGCAAAGCTGTAACTGCTCCATTGAAATGCAACGAACTCCACGTTCAGAGATACTTCCATCGCCAAGGCAATTTTCAGCTAGCCTTGAAATGCAGGTCTCTTCCTTCAACTTCAGCTTTAAATACATGTTCGCTATAGGGACACAACACAGCATGTGGATGAGGCTTTTACTCAACATCAATGGGCAGAGAGTTTCTTGTGTGAGACCAACTCCACTCACGACACTAATCTCACACACCATCACAATTAGACCCGTTTCGCACGAAAACCCTGCTTTGTTACTCTGTGCGTATTTGCTATAAAACGCACTGTGTGAAAATTGAGCTTTATGAGAATTCCAGACAAAGCAAAGCAGTAACTGCTCCATTGAAATGCAATGAACTCCACGTTCAGAGATACCTTCATCGAAAAGGCAATTTTCAGCCTGCCTTGAAATGCAAGGCTCTGGCATCAGCTCCAGCACCAAGTACATGTTAGCTATAGGGACACAGCACAGCATGTGGATGAGGCTGTTACTCAACACGAAAGGCACAATGTTTCTTGTGTGAGACCAACTCCACTCAAGTCGCTAACCTCACACACTTACACCATTAGACCCGTTTCGCACGAAAACCCTGTTTGGTCACACTGTGCATATTTGTCATAAAACGCACTGTGTTGAAATTGAGCTTTATGAGAATTCCAGACAAAGCAAAGCTGTAACTGCTCCATTGAAATGCAATGAACTCCACGTTCAGAGATACTTCCATCGCCAAGGCAATTTTCAGCTAGCCTTGAAATGCAAGGCTCTGGCATCAGCTACAGCACCAAGTACATGCAAGCTATACGGACACAAAACAGCTTGTGGATGAGGCTTTATTCAACATCAATAGGCAGAGAGTTTCTTGTGTGAGACCAACTCCACTCAGGTCACTAACCTCACACACCATCACCATTAGACCCGTTTCGCACGAAAACGCTATTTCGTAACACTGAGCATATTTGCCATAAAACGCACTGTGTTGAAATTGAGCTTTATGAGAATTCCACACAAAGCAAAGCTGCAACTGCTCCATTGAAATGCAACGAACTACACGTTCAGAGATACTTCCATCGCCAAGGCAATTTTCAGCTAGCCTTGAAATGCAGGTCTCTTCCTTCAACTTCAGCTTTAAATACATGTTAGCTATAGGGACACAACACAGCATGTGGATGAGGCTTTTACTCAACATCAATGGGCAGAGAGTTTTTTGTGTGAGTCCAACTCCACTCAGGTCACTAACCTCACACACTTACACCATTAGACCCGTTTCGCACGAAAACCCTGTTTGGTCACACACTATTTGGCATAAAACGCACTGTGTTGAAATTGAGCTTTATGAGAATTCCACAAAAAGCAGCTGTAACTGCTCCATTGAAATGCAACGAACTCCACGTTCAGAGATACTTTCATCGCCATTGCAATTTTCACCTAGCCTTGAAATGCAAGGCTCTGGCATCAGCTACAGCACTAAGTACATGTTAGCTATAGGGACACAACACAGCATGTCGATGAGGCTTTTACTCAACACGAAAGGGCACAATGTTTCTTGTGTGAGACCAACTCCACTCAGGTCACTAACCTCACACACCATCACCATTAGACCCGTTTCGCACGAAAACCCTCCTTGGTCACACTGTGCATATTTGTCATAAAACGCACTGTTTTGAAATTGAGCTTTATGAGAATTCGAGACAAAGCAAAGCTGTAACTGCTCCATTGAAATGCAACGAACTCCACGTTCAGAGATACCTTCATCGCCAAGGCAATTTTCAGCTAAACATGAAATGCAAGGCAATGGCATCAGCTCCAGAACAAAGTACATATTACCTATAGGGACACAGCACAGCATGTGGATGTAGCTTTTCTTCAACACGAAAGGGCACAATGTTTCTTGTGTGAGACCAACTCCACTCAAGTCAATAACCTCACACACTTACACCATTAGACCCGTTTCGCACGAAAACCCTCTTTGATCACACTGTGCATATTTGTCATAAAATGCACTGTGTTGAAATTGAGCTTTATGAGAATTCCACAAAAAGCAAAGCTGCAACTGCTCCATTGAAATGCAACGAACTCCACGTTCAGTGATACCTTCATCGCCAAGGCAATTTTCAGCTAGCCTTAAAATGCAAGGCTCTGGCATCAGCTCCAGCACTAAGTACATATTACCTATAGGGACACAGCACAGCATGTGGATGAGGCTTTACTCAACACGAAAGGGCACAATGTTTCTTGTGTGAGACCAACTCCACTCACGACACTAATCTCACACACCTACACAATTAGACCCGTTTCGCACGAAAACCCTGTTTGGTCACACTGTGCATATTTGTCATAAAATGCACTGTGTTGAAATTGAGCTTTATGAGAATTCCAGACAAAGCAAAGCTGCAACTGCTCCATTGAAATGCAACGAACTCCACGTTCAGAGATATTTCCATCGCCAAGGCAATTTTCACCTAGCCTTGAAATGCAGGTCTCTTCCATCAACTTCAGCTTTAAATACATGTTAGCTATACGGACACAACACAGCATGTGGATGAGGCTTTACTCAACACAAAAGGGCACAATGCTTCTTGTGTGAGACCAACTCCACTCACGTCGCTAACCTCACACACCATCACCATTAGACCCGTTTCGCACGAAAACCCTCCTTGGTCACACTGTGCATATTTGTCATAAAACGCACTGTGTTGAAATTGAGCTTTATACGATTCCAGACAAAGCAAAGCTGTAACTGCTACATTGAATTGCAACGAAATTTACGTTCAGAGATACCTAAATCGCCAAGGCAATTTTCAGCTAGCCTTGAAATGCAAGGCAATGGCATCAGCTCCAGCACTAAGTACATGCAAATTATAGCGACACAGCACAGCATGTGGATGAGGCTTTTCTTCAACACGAAAGGGCACAATGTTTCTCGTGTGAGACCAACTCCACTCAAGTCAATAACCTCACACACTTACACCATTAGACCCGTTTCGCACGAAAACCCTGTTTTGTCACACTGTGCGTATTTGTCATAAAACACACTGTGTTGAAATTGAGCTTTATGAGAATTCCAGAGAAAGCAAAGCAGTAACTGCTCCATTGAAATGCAACGAACTCCACGTTCAGAGATACCTTCATCGCCAAGGCGATTTTCAGCTAGCCTTGAAATGCAGGTCTCTTCCATCAACTTCAGCTTTAAATACATGTTAGGTGTATGGACACAACAAAGCATGTGGATGAGGCTTTATTCAACACAAAAGGGCACAATGTTTCTTGTGTGTGACCAACTCCACTCAGGTCACTAACCTCACACACCATCACCGTTACACCCGTTTCGCACGAAATAACAGTTTCGTCACAGTGTGTGTAATGGTCATAGAATGCATTGCAGTGAAAACTGGTTTATTGCGTATACACCACAAAGCAAAGCTGTAACTGCTCCATTAAAGTGCAACCAACTCCACGTTCAGAGAACACTTCATCACCAAGGCAATTTTCAGTTAGCTTTCAAAAGGAAGGCTCCTACATCAACTTCAGCTTTAAATAAATGTTCGCTATACGGACTAAACAGCATGTGGATGGGGCTTTATTCAACACAAAAGGGCACAATGTTTCTTGTGTGTGACCAACTCCACTCAGGTCACTAACCTCACACACCATCACCGTTAGACCCGTTTCGCACGAAAAAACAGTTTCATCACAGTGTGTGTAATGGTCATAGAAAGCATTGCAGTATAAACTGGTTTATTGTGTATACACCACAAAGCAAAGCTGTAACTGCTCCATTGAAGTGCAACGAACTCCACGTTCAGAGATACCTTCATCGACAAGGCAATTTTCAGCTAGCCTTGAAATGCAAGGCAATGGCATCAGCTCCAGCACCAAGTACATGTTAACTATAGGGACACAACACAGCATGTGGATGTAGCTTTTCTTCAACACGAAAGGGCACAATGTTTCTTGTGTGAGACCAACTCCACTCACGTCACTAACCTCACACACTTACACCATTAGACCCATTTTGCACGAAAACCGTCTTTGGTCACACTGTGTGTATTTGTCATAAAACGCACTGTGTTGAAATTGAGCTTTATGAGAATTCCAGACAAAGCAAAGCTGTAACTGCTCCATTGAAATGCAACGAACTCCACGTTCAGAGATACCTTCATCGCCAAGGCAATTTTCAGCTAGCCTGGAAATGCAGGTCTCTTCCATCAACTTCAGGTTTAAATACCTGTTCGCTATACGGACTAAACAGCATGTGGATGGGGCTTTACTCAACACAAAAGGGCACAATGTTTCTTGTGTGTGACCAACTCCACTCAGGTCACTAACCTCACACACCATCACCATTAGACCCGTTTCGCACGAAAAAACAGTTTCATCACAGTGTGTGTAATGGTCATAGAACGCATTGCAGTATAAACTGGTTTATTGCGTATACACCACAAAGCAAAGCTGTAACTGCTCCATTGAAGTGCAACCAACTCCACGTTCAGAGATACTTCCATCGCCAAGGCAATTTTCAGCTAGCCTTGAAATGCAGGTCTCTTCCATCAACTTCAGCTTTAAATACATGGTAGCTATACGGACACAACACAGCATGTGGATGAGGCTTTTACTCAACATCAATGGGCAGAGAGTTTCTTGTGTGAGACCAACTCCACTCACGACACTAATCTCACACACCATCACCATTAGACCCGTTTCGCACGAAAACCCTGTTTTGTAACTCTGTGCGTATTTGCCATAAAACGCACTGTGTGAAAATTGAGCTTTATACGATTCCAGACAAAGCAAAGCAGTAACTGCTCCATTGAAATGCAATGAACTCCACGTTCAGAGATACCTTCATCGCCAAGGCAATTTTCAGCTAGCCTTGAAATGCAGGTCTCTTCCATCAACTTCGGCTTTAAATACATGTTCGCTATACGGACTAAACAGCATGTGGATGAGGCTTTTACTCAACATCAATGGGCAGAGAGTTTCTTGTGTGAGACCAACTCCACTCAGGTCACTATCCTCACACACCATCACCATTAGACCGGTTTCGCACGAAAACCCTGTTTCGTAACACTGAGCATATTTGCCATAAAACGCACTGTGTTGAAATTGAGCTTTATGAGAATTCCAGACAAAGCAAAGCTGTAACTGCTCCATTGAAATGCAACGAACTCCACGTTCAGAGATACTTCCATCGCCAAGGCAATTTTCAGCTAGCCTTGAAATGCAAGGTTCTGGCATCAGCTCCAGCAGCAAGTACATGTTAGCTATAGGAACGCACATAGCATGTGGATGAGGCTTTGGCTGAACACGAAAGGGCACAATGTTTCTTGTGTGAGACCAACTGCACTCAAGTCACTAACCTCACACACTTACACCATTAGACCTGTTTCGCACAAAAACTCTTTTGGTCACACTGTGCATATTTATCATAAAACGCACTGTGTTGAAATGGAGCTTTATGAGAATTCCACACAAAGCAAAGCTGTAACTGCTACATTGAAGAGCAACGAACTCCACATTCAGAGAGCTAATTCAATCAAGGAAACATGGCATGTTGGTGAAGGGCATATTGAGGAAGGATCAGCCGAGTGGTTCTTGTGGGAGAACAACTCCATTTGACTCACTAACTTCACACACCATCAGGCTTCCAAGCAGCTCTCAAGGAAACTCAGTTTCACACTCTATGCTTAGTGCCCTTTGAGTGCATCATCTAGGAATGAACATGGTAGAGCATCCCACACAAACGAATGTTCCACATGCGGGTTTCACATGCCACCAACTCCACATTCACAGGCAACTTCAGCGCCACAGCCGTTTTCAGATAGCCCTCAATGCAAAGGCTCTAGACGCAAATATTGGTGTGAGAGCTAATTCAATCAAGGAAACACTGCATGTTGGTGAAGGGCATATTGAAGAAGGATCAGCCGAGTGGTTCTTGTGGGAGAACAACTCCATTTGGCTCACTAACTTCACACACCATCAGGCTTCCAAGCAGCTCTCAAGGAAACTCAGTTTTCACACTCTATGCTTAGTGCCCTTTGAGTGCATTATCTAGGAATGAACCTGGTAGAGCATCCCACAGAAACGAATGCTCCACATGCGGGTTTCACATGCCACCAACTCCACATTCACAGGCAACTTCAGCGCCACAGCCGTTTTCAGATAGCCCTCAATGCAAATCTCTAGACGCAAATGTTGGTGTGAGAGCTAATTCAATCAAGGAAACACTGCATGTTGGTGAAGGGCATATTGAAGAAGGATCAGCCGAGTGGTTCTTGTGGGAGAACAACTCCATTTGGCTCACTAACGTAACACACCATCAGGCTTCCAAAGGGTTCTTTGGCTCACTAACTTCACACACCATCAGGCTTCCAAGCAGCTCTCAAGGAAACTCAGTTTTCACACTCTATGCTTAGTGCCCTTTGTATGGCTAGGACTGAAATGAACCTGGTAGAGCATCCCACACAAACGAATGCTCCACATGCGGGTTTCACATGCCACCAACTCCACATTCACAGGCAACTTCAGCGCCACAGCCGTTTTCAGATAGCCCTCAATGCAAAGGCTCTAGACGCAAATATTGGTGTGAGAGCTAATTCAATCAAGGAAACATGGCATGTTGGTGAAGGGCATATTGAAGAAGGATCAGCCGAGTGGTTCTTGTGGGAGAACAACTCCATTTGGCTCACTAACTTCACACACCATCAGGCTTCCAAGCAGCTCTCAAGGAAACTCAGTTTTCACACTCTATGCTTAGTGCCCTTTGAGTGCATTATCTAGGAATGAACCTGGAGAGCATCCCACACAAACGAATGCTCCACATGCGGGTTTCACATGCCACCAACTCCACATTCACAGGCAACTTCAGCGCCACAGCCGTTTTCAGATAGCCCTCAATGCAAAGGCTCTAGACGCAAGTATTGGTGTGAGAGCTAATTCAATCAAGGAAACACTGCATGTTGGTGAAGGGCATATTGAAGAAGGATCAGCCGAGTGGTTCTTGTGGGAGAACAACTCCATTTGGCTCACTAACTTCACACACCATCAGGCTTCCAAGCAGCTCTCAAGGAAACTCAGTTTTCACACTCTATGCTTAGTGCCCTTTGAGTGCATTATCTAGGAATGAACCTGGTAGAGCATCCCACACAAACGAATGCTCCACATGCGGGTTTCACATGCCACCAACTCCACATTCACAGGCAACTTCAGCGCCACAGCCGTTTTCAGATAGCCTTCAATGCAAAGGCTCTAGACGCAAATATTGGTGTGAGAGCTAATTCAATCAAGGAAACACTGCATGTTGGTGAAGGGCATATTGAAGAAGGATCAGCCGAGTGGATCTTGTGGGAGAACAACTGCATTTGGCTCACTAACTTCACACACCATCAGGCTTCCAAGCAGCTCTCAAGGAAACTCAGTTTTCACACTCTATGCTTAGTGCCCTTTCTTTGGCTACGAATGAAATGAACCTGGTAGAGCATCCCACACAAACGAATGCTCCACATGCGGGTTTCACATGCCACCAACTCCACATTCACAGGCAACTTCAGCGCCACAGCCGTTTTCAGATAGCCCTCAATGCAAAGGCTCTAGACGCAAATATTGGTGTGAGAGCTAATTCAATCAAGGAAACACTGCATGTTGGTGAAGGGCATATTGAAGAAGGATCAGCCGAGTGGTTCTTGTGGGAGAACAACTCCATTTGGCTCACTAACTTCACACACCATCAGGCTTCCAAGCAGCTCTCAAGGAAACTCAGTTTTCACACTCTATGCTTAGTGCCCTTTGAGTGCATTATCTAGGAATGAACCTGGTAGAGCATCCCACACAAACGAATGCTCCACATGTGGGTTTCACATGCCACCAACTCCACATTCACAGGCAACTTCAGCGCCACTGCCGTTTTCAGATAGCCCTCAATGCAAAGGCTCTAGACGCAAATATTGGTGTGAGAGCTAATTCAATCAAGGAAACACTGCATGTTGGTGAAGGGCATATTGAAGAAGGATCAGCCGAGTGGTTCTTGTGGGAGAACAACTCCATTTGGCTCACTAACTTCACACACCATCAGGCTTCCAAAGGGTTCTTTGGCTCACTAACTTCACACACCATCATGCTTCCAAGCAGCTCTCAAGGAAACTCAGTTTTCACACTCTATGCTTAGTGCCCTTTGAGTGCATTATCTAGGAATGAACCTGGTAGAGCATCGCACACAAACGAATGCTCTACATGCGGGTTTCACATGCCACCAACTCCACATTCACAGGCAACTTCAGCGCCACAGCCATTTTCAGATAGCCCTCAATGCAAAGGTTCTAGACGCAAATATTGGTGTGAGAGCTAATTCAATCAAGGAAACACGGCATGTTGGTGAAGGGCATATTGAAGAAGGATCAGCCGAGTGGTTCTTGTGGGAGAACAACTCCATTTGGCTCACTAACTTCACACACCATCAGGCTTCCAAGCAGCTCTCAAGGAAACTCAGTTTTCACACTCTATGCTTAGTGCCCTTTGTATGGCTAGGACTGAAATGAACCTGGTAGAGCATCCCATACAAACGAATGCTCCACATGCGGGTTTCACATGCCACCAACTCCACATTCACAGGCAACTTCAGCGCCACAGCCGTTTTCAGATAGCCCTCAATGCAAAGGCTCTAGACGCAAATATTGGTGTGAGAGCTAATTCAATCAAGTAAACATGGCATGTTGGTCAAGGGCATATTGAAGAAGGATCAGCCGAGTGGTTCTTGTGGGAGAACAACTCCATTTGGCTCACTAACTTCACACACCATCAGGCTTCCAAGCAGCTCTCAAGGAAACTCAGTTTTCACACTCTATGCTTAGTGCCCTTTGAGTGCATTATCTAGGAATGAACCTGGTAGAGCATCCCACACAAACGAATGCTCCACATGCGGGTTTCACATGCCACCAACTCCACATTCACAGGCAACTTCAGCGCCACAGCTGTTTTCAGATAGCCCTCAATGCAAAGGCTCTAGACGCAAGTATTGGTGTGAGAGCTAATTCAATCAAGGAAACACGGCATGTTGGTGAAGGGCATATTGAAGAAGGATCAGCCGAGTGGTTCTTGTGGGAGAACAACTCCATTTGGCTCACTAACGTCACACACCATCAGGCTTCCAAGCAGCTCTCAAGGAAACTCAGTTTTCACACTCTATGCTTAGTGCTCTTTGAGTGCATTATCTAGGAATGAACCTGGTAGAGCATCCCACATAAACGAATGCTCCACATGCGGGTTTCACATGCCACCAACTCCACATTCACAGGCAACTTCAGCGCCACTGCCGTTTTCAGATAGCCCTCAATGCAAAGGCTCTAGACGCAAATATTGGTGTGAGAGCTAATCCAGTCAAGGAAACACTGCATGTTGGTGAAGGGCATATTGAAGAAGAATCAGCCGAGTGGTTCTTGTGGGAGAACAGCTCCATTTGCTCACTAACTTCACACACCATCAGACTTCCAAGCAGCTCTCAAGGAAACTCAGTTTTCACACTCTATGCTTAGTGCTCTTTGTGTGCCTAGTACTGAAATGAAGCTTGGTAGAGCATCCCACACAAACGAATGCTCCACATGCGGGTTTCACATGCCACCAACTCCACATTCTCAGGCAACTTCAGCGCCACAACCATTTTCAGATAGCCCTCAATGCAAAGGCTCTAGACACAAATATTGGTGTGAGAGTTAATTCAATCAAGGAAACACTGCATGTTGGTGAAGGGCATATTGAAGAAGGATCAGCCGAGTGGTTCTTGTGGGAGAACAACTCCATTTGGCTCACTAACTTCACACACCATCAGGCTTCCAAGCAGCTCTCAAGGAAACTCAGTTTTCACACTCTATGTTTAGTGCCCTCTGAGGGCATTATCTAGGAATGAACCTGGTAGAGCATCCCACACAAATGAATGCTCCACATGCGGGTTTCACATGCCACCAACTCCACATTCACAGGCAACTTCAGCGCCACAGCCGTTTTCAGATAGCCCTGAATGCAAAGGCTCTAGACGCAAATATTGGTGTGAGAGCTAATTCAATCAAGGAAACACTGCATGTTGGTGAAGGGCATATTGAAGAAGGATCAGCCGAGTGGTTCTTGTGGGAGAACAACTCCATTTGGCTCACTAACTTCACACACCATCAGGCTTCCAAGCAGCTCTCAAGGAAACTCAGTTTTCACACTCTATGCTTAGTGCTCTTTGTGTGCGTAGGACTGAAATGAACCTGGTAGAGCATCCCACACAAACGAATGCTCCACATGCAGGTTTCACATGCCACCAACTCCACATTCACAGGCAACTTCAGCGCCACAGCCGTTTTCAGATAGCCCTCAATGCAAAGGCTCTAGACGCAAATATTGGTGTGAGAGCTAATTCAATCAAGGAAACACTGCATGTTGGTGAAGGGCATATTGAAGAAGAATCAGCCGAGTGGTTCTTGTGGGAGAACAACTCCATTTGGCTCACTAACTTCACACACGATCAGGCTTCCAAGCAGCTCTCAAGGAAACTCAGTTTTCACACTCTATGCTTAGTGCCATTTGTGTGCCTAGGACTGAAATGAAGCTTGGTCAGCATCCCACACAAACGAATGCTCCACATGCGGGTTTCACATGCCACCAACTCCACATTCACAGGCAACTTCAGCGCCACACCCGTTTTCAGATAGCCCTCAATGCAAAGGCTCTAGACGCAAATATTGGTGTGAGAGCTAATTCAATCAAGGAAACACTGCATGTTGGTGAAGGGCATATTGAAGAAGGATCAGCCGAGTGGTTCTTGTGGGAGAACAACTCCATTTGGCTCACTAACTTCACACACCATCAGGCTTCCAAGCAGCTCTCAAGGAAACTCAGTTTTCACACTCTATGCTTAGTGCTCTTTGTGTGCGTAGGACTGAAATGAACCTGGTAGAGCATCCCACACAAACGAATGCTCCACATGCAGGTTTCACATGCCACCAACTCCACATTCACAGGCAACTTCAGCGCCACAGCCGTTTTCAGATAGCCCTCAATGCAAAGGCTCTAGACGCAAATATTGGTGTGAGAGCTAATTCAATCAAGGAAACACTGCATGTTGGTGAAGGGCATATTGAAGAAGAATCAGCCGAGTGGTTCTTGTGGGAGAACAACTCCATTTGGCTCACTAACTTCACACACGATCAGGCTTCCAAGCAGCTCTCAAGGAAACTCAGTTTTCACACTCTATGCTTAGTGCCATTTGTGTGCCTAGGACTGAAATGAAGCTTGGTCAGCATCCCACACAAACGAATGCTCCACATGCGGGTTTCACATGCCACCAACTCCACATTCACAGGCAACTTCAGCGCCACAGCTGTTTTCAGATAGCCCTCAATGCAAAGGCTCTAGACGCAAATATTGGTGTGAGAGCTAATTCAATCAAGGAAACACTGCATGTTGGTGAAGGGCATATTGAAGAAGAATCAGCCGAGTGGTTCTTGTGGGAGAACAACTCCATTTGGCTCACTCTCTTCACACACCATCAGGCTTCCAAGCAGCTCTCAAGGAAACTCAGTTTTCACACTCTATGCTTAGTGCCCTTTGTATGGCTAGGACTGAAATGAACCTGGTAGAGCATCGCACACAAACGAATGCTCCACATGCGGGTTTCACATGCCACCAACTCCACATTCACAGGCAACTTCAGTGCCACAGCCGTTTTCAGATAGCCCTCAATGCAAAGGCTCTAGACGCAAATATTGGTGTGAGAGCTAATTCAATCAAGGAAACACTGCATGTTGGTGAAGGGCATATTGAAGAAGGATCAGCCGAGTGGTTCTTGTGGGAGAACAACTCCATTTGGCTCACTAACTTCACACACCATCAGGCTTCCAAGCAGCTCTCAAGGAAACTCAGTTTTCACACTCTATGCTTAGTGCCCTTTCTTTGGCTACGAATGAAATGAACCTGGTAGAGCATCCCACACAAACGAATGCTCCACATGCGGGTTTCACATGCCACCAACTCCACATTCACAGGCAACTTCAGCGCCACAGCCGTTTTCAGATAGCCCTCAATGCAAAGGCTCTAGACGCAAATATTGGTGTGAGAGCTAATTCAATCAAGGAAACACTGCATGTTGGTGAAGGGCATATTGAAGAAGGATCAGCCGAGTGGTTCTTGTGGGAGAACAACTCCATTTGGCTCACTAACTTCACACACCATCAGGCTTCCAAGCAGCTCTCAAGGAAACTCAGTTTTCACACTCTATGCTTAGTGCCCTTTGAGTGCATTATCTAGGAATGAACCTGGTAGAGCATCCCACACAAACGAATGCTCCACATGCGGGTTTCACATGCCACCAACTCCACATTCACAGGCAACTTCAGCGCCACAGCCGTTTTCAGATAGCCCTCAATGCAAAGGCTCTAGACGCAAATATTGGTGTGAGAGCTAATTCAATCAAGGAAACACTGCATGTTGGTGAAGGGCATATTGAAGAAGGATCAGCCGAGTGGTTCTTGTGGGAGAACAACTCCATTTGGCTCACTAAGTTAACACACCATCAGGCTTCCAAAGGGTTCTTTGGCTCACTAACTTCACACACCATCAGGCTTCCAAGCAGCTCTCAAGGAAACTCAGTTTTCACACTCTAGGCTTAGTGCCCTTTGAGTGCATTATCTAGGAATGAACCTGGTAGAGCATCGCACACAAACGAATGCTCCACATGCGGGTTTCACATGCCACCAACTCCACATTCACAGGCAACTTCAGCGCCACAGCCATTTTCAGATAGCCCTCAATGCAAAGGTTCTAGACGCAAATATTGGTGTGAGAGCTAATTCAATCAAGGAAACACGGCATGTTGGTGAAGGGCATATTGAAGAAGGATCAGCAGAGTGGTTCTTGTGGGAGAACAACTCCATTTGGCTCACTAACTTCACACACCATCAGGCTTCCAAGCAGCTCTCAAGGAAACTCAGTTTTCACACTCTCTGCTTAGTGCCCTTTGTATGGCTAGGACTGAAATGAACGTGGTAGAGCATCCCACACAAACGAATGCTCCACATGCGGGTTTCACATGCCACCAACTCCACATTCACAGGCAACTTCAGCGCCACAGCCGTTTTCAGATAGCCCTCAATGCAAAGGCTCTAGACGCAAATATTGGTGTGAGAGCTAATTCAATCAAGGAAACATGGCATGTTGGTGAAGGGCATATTGAAGAAGGATCAGCCGAGTGGTTCTTGTGGGAGAACAACTCCATTTGGCTCACTAACGTCACACACCATCAGGCTTCCAAGCAGCTCTCAAGGAAACTCAGTTTTCACACTCTATGCTTAGTGCCCTTTGAGTGCATTATCTAGGAATGAACCTGGTAGAGCATCCCACACAAACGAATGCTCCACATGCGGGTTTCACATGCCACCAACTCCACATTCACAGGCAACTTCAGCGCCACAGCCATTTTCAGATATCCCTCAATGCAAAGGTTCTAGACGCAAATATTGGTGTGAGAGCTAATTCAATCAAGGAAACATGGCATGTTGGTGAAGGGCATATTGAAGAAGGATCAGCCGAGTGTTCTTGTGGGAGAACAACTCCATTTGGCTCACTAACTTCACACACCATCAGGCTTCCAAGCAGCTCTCAAGGAAACTCAGTTTTCACACTCTATGCTTAGTGCCCTTTGTATGGCTAGGACTGAAATGAACCTGGTAGAGCATCCCACACAAACGAATGCTCCACATGCGGGTTTCAAATGCCACCAACTCCACATTCACAGGCAACTTCAGCGCCACAGCCGTTTTCAGATAGCCCTCAATGCAAAGGCTCTAGACGCAAATATTGGTGTGAGAGCTAATTCAATCAAGGAAACACTGCATGTTGGTGAAGGGCATATTGAAGAAGGATCAGCCGAGTGGTTCTTGTGGGAGAACAACTCCATTTGGCTCACTAACGTCACACACCATCAGGCTTCCAAAGGGTTCTTTGGCTCACTAACTTCACACACCATCAGGCTTCCAAGCAGCTCTCAAGGAAACTCAGTTTTCACACACTATGCTTAGTGCCCTTTGAGTGCATTATCTAGGAATGAACCTGGTAGAGCATCCCACACAAACGAATGCTCCACATGCGGGTTTCACATGCCACCAACTCCGCATTCACAGGCAACTTCAGCGCCACAGCCGTTTTCAGATAGCCCTCAATGCAAAGGCTCTAGACGAAAATATTGGTGTGAGAGCTAATTCAATCAAGGAAACACTGCATGTTGGTGAAGGGCATATTGAAGAAGGATCAGCCGAGTGGTTCTTGTGGGAGAACAACTCCATTTGGCTCACTAACGTCACACACCATCAGGCTTCCAAGCAGCTCTCAAGGAAACTCAGTTTTCACACTCTATGCTCAGTGCCCTTTCTTTGGCTAGGACTGAAATGAACCTGGTAGAGCATCCCACACAAACGAATGCTCCACATGCGGGTTTCACATGCCACCAACTCCACATTCACAGGCAACTTCAGCGCCACAGCCGTTTTCAGATAGCCCTCAATGCAAAGGCTCTAGACGCAAATATTGGTGTGAGAGCTAATTCAATCAAGGAAACACTGCATGTTGGTGAAGGGCATATTGAAGAAGGATCAGCCGAGTGGTTCTTGTGGGAGAACAACTCCATTTGGCTCACTAACTTCACACACCATCAGGCTTCCAAGCAGCTCTCAAGGAAACTCAGTTTTCACACTCTATGCTTAGTGCACATTGAGTGCATTATCTAGGAATGAACCTGGTAGAGCATCCCACACAAACGAATGCTCCACATGCGGGTTTCACATGCCACCAACTCCACATTCACAGGCAACTTCAGCGCCACAGCCGTTTTCAGATAGCCCTCAATGCAAAGGATCTAGACGCAAATATTGGTGTGAGAGCTAATTCAATCAAGGAAACACTGCATGTTGGTGAAGGGCATATTGAAGAAGAATCAGCCGAGTGGTTCTTGTGGGAGAACAACTCCATTTGGCTCACTAACTTCACACACCATCAGACTTCCAAGCAGCTCTCAAGGAAACTCAGTTTTCACACTCTATGCTTAGTGCTCTTTGTGTGCCTAGTACTGAAATGAAGCTTGGTAGAGCATCCCACACAAACGAATGCTCCACATGCGGGTTTCACATGCCACCAACTCCACATTCTCAGGCAACTTCAGCGCCACAGCCATTTTCAGATAGCCCTCAATGCAAAGGCTCTAGACGCAAATATTGGTGTGAGAGCTAATTCAATCAAGGAAACACTGCATGTTGGTGAAGGGCATATTGAAGAAGGATCAGCCGAGTGGTTCTTGTGGGAGAACAACTCCATTTGGCTCACTAACTTCACACACCATCAGGCTTCCAAGCAGCTCTCAAGGAAACTCAGTTTTCACACTCTATGCTTAGTGCCCTCTGAGTGCATTATCTAGGAATGAACCTGGTAGAGCATCCCACACAAACGAATGCTCCACATGCGGGTTTCACATGCCACCAACTCCACATTCACAGGCAACTTCAGCGCCACAGCCGTTTTCAGATAGCCCTCAATGCAAAGGCTCTAGACGCAAATATTGGTGTGAGAGCTAATTCAATCAAGGAAACACTGCATGTTGGTGAAGGGCATATTGAAGAAGGATCAGCAGAGTGGTTCTTGTGGGAGAACAACTCCATTTGGCTCACTAACTTCACACACCATCAGGCTTCCAAGCAGCTCTCAAGGAAACTCAGTTTTCACACTCTATGCTTACTGCTCTTTGTGTGCCTAGGAGTGAAATGAAGCTTGGTCAGCATCCCACACAAACGAATGCTCCACATGCGGGTTTCACATGCCACCAACTCCACATTCACAGGCAACTTCAGCGCCACAGCCGTTTTCAGATAGCCCTCAATGCAAAGGCTCTAGACGCAAATATTGGTGTGAGAGCTAATTCAATCAAGGAAACACTGCATGTTGGTGAAGGGCATATAGAAGAAGGATCAGCCGAGTGGTTCTTGTGGGAGAACAACTCCATTTGGCTCACTAACTTCACACACCATCAGGCTTCCAAGCAGCTCTCAAGGAAACTCAGTTTTCACACTCTATGCTTAGTGCCCTTTGAGTGCATTATCTAGGAATGAACCTGGTAGAGCATCCCACACAAACGAATGCTCCACATGCGGGTTTCACATGCCACCAACTCCACATTCTCAGGCAACTTCAGCGCCACAGCCGTTTTCAGATAGCCCTCAATGCAAAGGCTCTAGACGCAAGTATTGGTGTGAGAGCTAATTCAATTAAGGAAACACTGCATGTTGGTGAAGGGCATATTGAAGAAGGATCAGCCGAGTGGTTCTTGTGGGAGAACAACTCCATTTGGCTCACTAACTTCACACACCATCAGGCTTCCAAGCAGCTCTCAAGGAAACTCAGTTTTCACACTCTATGCTTAGTGCCCTTTGTATGGCTAGGACTGAAATGAACCTGATAGAGCATCCCACACAAACGAATGCTCCACATGCGGGTTTCACATGCCACCAACTCCACATTCTCAGGCAACTTCAGTGCCACAGCCGTTTTCAGATAGCCCTCAATGCAAAGGCTCTAGATGCAAATATTGGTGTGAGAGCTAATTCAATCAAGGAAACACTGCATGTTGGTGAAGGGCATATTCAAGAAGGATCAGCCGAGTGGTTCTTGTGGGAGAACAACTCCATTTGGCTCACTAACTTCACACACCATCAGGCTTCCAAGCAGCTCTCAAGGAAACTCAGTTTTCACACTCTATGCTTAGTGCCCTTTGAGTGCATTATCTAGGAATGAACCTGGTAGAGCATCCCACACAAACGAATGCTCCACATGCGGGTTTCACATGCCACCAACTCCACATTCACAGGCAACTTCAGCGCCACAGCCGTTTTCAGATAGCCCTCAAAGCAAAGGCTCTAGACGCAAATATTGGTGTGAGAGCTAATTCAATCAAGGAAACACTGCATGTTGGTGAAGGGCATATTGAAGAAGGATCAGTCGAGTGGTTCTTGTGGGAGAACAACTCCATTTGGCTCACTAACTTCACACACCATCAGGCTTCCAAAGGGTTCTTTGGCTCACTAACTTCACACACCATTAGGCTTCCAAGCAGCTCTCAAGGAAACACAGTTTTCACACTCTATGCTTAGTGCCCTTTGAATGCATTATCTAGGAATGAACCTGGTAGAGCATCCAACACAAACGAATGCTCCACATGCGGGTTTCACATGCCACCAACTCCACATTCACAGGCAATTTCAGCGCCACAGCCGTTTTCAGATAGCCTTCAATGCAAAGGCTCTAGATGCAAATATTGGTGTGAGAGCCAATTCAATCAAGGAAACACTGCATGTTGGTGAAGGACATATTGAAGAAGGATCAGCCGAGTGGATCTTGTGGGAGAACAACTCCATTTGGCTCACTAACGTCACACACCTTCAGGCTTCCAAGCAGCTCTCAAGGAAACTCAGTTTTCACACTCTATGCTTAGTGCCCTTTGTATGGCTAGGGCTGAAATGAACCTGGTAGAGCATCCCACACAAACGAATGCTCCACATGCGGGTTTCACATGCCACCAACTCCACATTCACAGGCAACTTCAGCGCCACAGCCGTTTTCAGATAGCCCTCAATGCAAAGGCTCTAGACGCAAATATTGGTGTGAGAGCTAATTCAATCAAGGAAACACTGCATGTTGGTGAAGGGCATATTGAAGAAGGATCAGCCAAGTGGTTCTTGTGGGAGAACAACTCCATTTGGCTCACTAACTTCACACACCATCAGACTTCCAAGCAGCTCTCAAGGAAACACAGTTTTCACACTCTATGCTTAGTGCCCTTTGAGTGCATTATCTAGGAATGAACCTGGTAGAGCATCCCACATAAACGAATGCTCCACATGCGGGTTTCACATGCCACCAACTCCACATTCACAGGCAACTTCAGCGCCACAGCCGTTTTCAGATAGCCCTCAATGCAAAGGCTCTAGACGCAAATATTGGTGTGAGAGCTAATTCAATCAAGGAAACACTGCATGTTGGTGAAGGGCATATTGAAGAAGGATCAGCCGAGTGGTTCTTGTGGGAGAACAACTCCATTTGGCTCACTAACGTCACACACCATCAGGCTTCCAAAGGGTTCTTTGGCTCACTAACTTCACACACCATCAGGCTTCCAAGCAGCTCTTAAGGAAACTCAGTTTTCACACTCTATGCTTAGTGCCCTTTGAGTGCATTATCTAGGAATTAACCTGGTAGAGCATCCCACACAAACGAATGCTCCACATGCGGGTTTCACATGCCACCAACTCCACATTCACAGGCAACTTCAGCGCCACAGCCGTTTTCAGATAGCCTTCAATGCAAAGGCTCTAGATGCAAATATTGGTGTGAGAGCCAATTCAATCAAGGAAACACTGCATGTTGGTGAAGGACATATTGAAGAAGGATCAGCCGAGTGGTTCTTGTGGGAGAACAACTCCATTTGGCTCACTAACTTCACACACCATCAGGCTTCCAAGCAGCTCTCAAGGAAACTCAGTTTTCACACTCTATGCTTAGTGCAATTTCTTTGGCTACAAATGAAATGAACCTGGTAGAGCATCCCACACAAACGAATGCTCCACATGCGGGTTTCACATGCCACCAACTCCACATTCACAGGCAACTTCAGCGCCACAGCCGTTTTCAGATAGCCCTCAATGCAAAGGCTCTAGACGCAAATATTGGTGTGAGAGCTAATTCAATCAAGGAAACACTGCATGTTGGTGAAGGGCATATTGAAGAAGGATCAGCCGAGTGGTTCTTGTGGGAGAACAACTCCATTTGGCTCACTAACGTCACACACCATCAGGCTTCCAAGCAGCTCTCAAGGAAACTCAGTTTTCACACTCTATGCTTAGTGCCCTTTCTTTGGCTAGGACTGAAATGAACCTGGTAGAGCATCCCACACAAACGAATGCTCCACATGCGGGTTTCACATGCCACCAACTCCACATTCACAGGCAACTTCAGCGCCACAGCCGTTTTCAGATAGCCCTCAATGCAAAGGCTCTAGACGCAAGTATTGGTGTGAGAGCTAATTCAATCAAGGAAACACTGCATGTTGGTGAAGGGCATATTGAAGAAGGATCAGCCGAGTGGTTCTTGTGGGAGAACAACTCCATTTGGCTCACTAACTTCACACACCATCAGGCTTCCAAGCAGCTCTCAAGGAAACTCAGTTTTCACACTCTATGCTTAGTGCCCTTTGAGTGCCTAGGACTGAAATGAAGCTTGGTCAGCATCCCACACAAACGAATGCTCCACATGCGGGTTTCACATGCCACCAACTCCACATTCACAGGCAACTTCAGCGCCACAGCCGTTTTCAGATAGCCTTCAATGCAAAGGCTCTAGATGCAAATATTGGTGTGAGAGCCAATTCAATCAAGGAAACACTGCATGTTGGTGAAGGACATATTGAAGAAGGATCAGCCGAGTGGATCTTGTGGGAGAACAACTGCATTTGGCTCACTAACTTCACACACCATCAGGCTTCCAAGCAGCTCTCAAGGAAACTCAGTTTTCACACTCTATGCTTAGTGCCCTTTCTTTGGCTACGAATGAAATGAACCTGGTAGAGCATCCCACACAAACGAATGCTCCACATGCGGGTTTCACGTGCCACCAACTCCACATTCACAGGCAACTTCAGCGCCACAGCCGTTTTCAGATAGCCCTCAATGCAAAGGCTCTAGACGCAAATATTGGTGTGAGAGCTAATTCAATCAAGGAAACACTGCATGTTGGTGAAGGGCATATTGAAGAAGGATCAGCCGAGTGGTTCTTGTGGGAGAACAACTCCATTTGGCTCACTAACGTCACACACCATCAGGCTTCCAAGCAGCTCTCAAGGAAACTCAGTTTTCACACTCTATGCTTAGTGCCCTTTCTTTGGCTACGAATGAAATGAACCTGGTAGAGCATCCCACACAAACGAATGCTCCACATGCGGGTTTCACATGCCACCAACTCCACATTCACAGGCAACTTCAGCGCCACAGCCGTTTTCAGATAGCCCTCAATGCAAAGGCTCTAGACGCAAATATTGGTGTGAGAGCTAATTCAATCAAGGAAACACTGCATGTTGGTGAAGGGCATATTGAAGAAGGATCAGCCGAGTGGTTCTTGTGGGAGAACAACTCCATTTGGCTCACTAACTTCACACACCATCAGGCTTCCAAGCAGCTCTCAAGGAAACTCAGTTTTCACACTCTATGCTTAGTGCCCTTTGAGTGCCTAGGACTGAAATGAAGCTTGGTCAGCATCCCACACAAACGAATGCTCCACATGCGGGTTTCACATGCCACCAACTCCACATTCACAGGCAACTTCAGCGCCACAGCCGTTTTCAGATAGCCCTCAATGCAAAGGCTCTAGACGCAAATATTGGTGTGAGAGCTAATTCAATCAAGGAAACACTGCATGTTGGTGAAGGGCATATTGAAGAAGGATCAGCCGAGTGGTTCTTGTGGGAGAACAACTCCATTTGGCTCACTAACTTCACACACCATCAGGCTTCCAAGCAGCTCTCAAGGAAACTCAGTTTTCACACTCTATGCTTAGTGCACATTGAGTGCATTATCTAGGAATGAACCTGGTAGAGCATCCCACACAAACGAATGCTCCACATGCGGGTTTCACATGCCACCAACTCCACATTCACAGGCAACTTCAGCGCCACAGCAGTTTTCAGATAGCCCTCAATGCAAAGGCTCTAGACACAAATATTGGTGTGAGAGCTAATTCGATCAAGGAAACACTGCATGTTGGTGAAGGGCATATTGAAGAAGAATCAGCCGAGTGGTTCTTGTGGGAGAACAACTCCATTTGGCTCACTAACTTCACACACCATCAGACTTCCAAGCAGCTCTCAAGGAAACTCAGTTTTCACACTCTATGCTTAGTGCCCTTTGTGTGCCTAGTACTGAAATGAAGCTTGGTAGAGCATCCCACACAAACGAATGCTCCACATGCGGGTTTCACATGCCACCAACTCCACATTCACAGGCAACTTCAGCGCCACAGCCGTTTTCAGATAGCCCTCAGTGCAAAGGCTCTAGACGCAAATATTGGTGTGAGAGCTAATTCAATCAAGGAAACACTGCATGTTGGTGAAGGGCATATTCAAGAAGGATCAGCCGAGTGGTTCTTGTGGGAGAACAACTCCATTTGGCTCACTAACTTCACACACCATCAGGCTTCCAAGCAGCTCTCAAGGAAACTCTACCAGTTTTCACACTCTATGCTTAGTGCCCTTTGAGTGCATTATCTAGGAATGAACCTGGTAGAGCATCCCACACAAACGAATGCTCCACATGCGGGTTTCACATGCCACCAACTCCACATTCACAGGCAACTTCAGCGCCACAGCCGTTTTCAGATAGCCCTCAATGCAAAGGCTCTAGACGCAAATATTGGTGTGAGAGCTAATTCAATCAAGGAAACACTGCATGTTGGTGAAGGGCATATTGAAGAAGAATCAGCCGAGTGGTTCTTGTGGGAGAACAACTCCATTTGGCTCACTAACTTCACACACCATCAGGCTTCCAAGCAGCTCTCAAGGAAACTCAGTTTTCACACTCTATGCTTAGTGCCCTTTGTGTGCCTAGGACTGAAATGAAGCTTGGTCAGCATCCCACACAAACGAATGCTCCACATGCGGGTTTCACATGCCACCAACTCCACATTCACAGGCAACTTCAGCGCCACAGCTGTTTTCAGATAGCCCTCAGTGCAAAGGCTCTAGACGCAAATATTGGTTTGAGAGCTAATTCAATCAAGGAAACACTGCATGTTGGTGAAGGGCATATTGAAGAAGGATCAGCCGAGTGGTTCTTGTGGGAGAACAACTCCATTTGGCTCACTCTCTTCACACACCATCAGGCTTCCAAGCAGCTCTCAAGGAAACTCAGTTTTCACACTCTATGCTTAGGGCACTTTGTGTGCCTAGGACTGAAATGAAGCTTGGTCAGCATCCCAAACAAACGAATGCTCCACATGTGGGTTTCACATGCCACCAACTCCACATTCACAGGCAACTTCAGCGCCACAGCTGTTTTCAGATAGCCCTCAATGCAAAGGCTCTAGACGCAAATATTGGTGTGAGAGCTAATTCAATCAAGGAAACACTGCATGTTGGTGAAGGGCATATTGAAGAAGGATCAGCTGAGTGGTTCTTGTGTGAGAACAACTCCATTTGGCTCACTAACTTCACACACCATCAGGCTTCCAAGCAGCTCTCAAGGAAACTCAGTTTTCACACTCTATGCTTAGTGCCCTTTGTATGGCTAGGACTGAAATGAACCTGGTAGAGCATCCCACACAAACGAATGCTCCACATGCGGGTTTCACATGCCACCAACTCCACATTCACAGGCAACTTCAGCGCCACAGCCGTTTTCAGATAGCCCTCAATGCAAAGGCTCTAGACGCAAATATTGGTGTGAGAGCTAATTCAATCAAGGAAACACTGCATGTTGGTGAAGGGCATATTGAAGAAGAATCAGCCGAGTGGTTCTTGTGGGAGAACAACTCCATTTGGCTCACTAACTTCACACACCATCAGGCTTCCAAGCAGCTCTCAAGGAAACTCAGTTTTCACACTCTATGCTTAGTGCCCTTTGTGTGCCTAGGACTGAAATGAAGCTTGGTCAGCATCCCACACAAACGAATGCTCCACATGCGGGTTTCACATGCCACCAACTCCACATTCACAGGCAACTTCAGCGCCACAGCTGTTTTCAGATAGCCCTCAGTGCAAAGGCTCTAGACGCAAATATTGGTTTGAGAGCTAATTCAATCAAGGAAACACTGCATGTTGGTGAAGGGCATATTGAAGAAGGATCAGCCGAGTGGTTCTTGTGGGAGAACAACTCCATTTGGCTCACTCTCTTCACACACCATCAGGCTTCCAAGCAGCTCTCAAGGAAACTCAGTTTTCACACTCTATGCTTAGGGCACTTTGTGTGCCTAGGACTGAAATGAAGCTTGGTCAGCATCCCAAACAAACGAATGCTCCACATGTGGGTTTCACATGCCACCAACTCCACATTCACAGGCAACTTCAGCGCCACAGCCGTTTTCAGATAGCCCTCAATGCAAAGGCTCTAGACGCAAATATTGGTGTGAGAGCTAATTCAATCAAGGAAACACTGCATGTTGGTGAAGGGCATATTGAAGAAGGATCAGCTGAGTGGTTCTTGTGGGAGAACAACTCCATTTGGCTCACTAACTTCACACACCATCAGGCTTCCAAGCAGCTCTCAAGGAAACTCAGTTTTCACACTCTATGCTTAGTGCCCTTTGTATGGCTAGGACTGAAATGAACCTGGTAGAGCATCCCACACAAACGAATGCTCCACATGCGGGTTTCACATGCCACCAACTCCACATTCACAGGCAACTTCAGCGCCACAGCCGTTTTCAGATAGCCCTCAATGCAAAGGCTCTAGACGCAAATATTGGTGTGAGAGCTAATTCAATCAAGGAAACACTGCATGTTGGTGAAGGGCATATTGAAGAAGGATCAGCCGAGTAGTTCTTGTGGGAGAACAACTCCATTTGGCTCACTAACTTCACACACCATCAGGCTTCCAAGCAGCTCTCAAGGAAACTCAGTTTTCACACTCTATGCTTAGTGCCCTTTGAGTGCATTATCTAGGAATGAACCTGGTAGAGCATCCCACAGAAACGAATGCTCCACATGCGGGTTTCACATGCCACCAACTCCACATTCACAGGCAACTTCAGCGCCACAGCCGTTTTCAGATAGCCCTCAATGCAAAGGCTCTAGACGCAAATATTGGTGTGAGAGCTAATTCAATCAAGGAAACACTGCATGTTGGTGAAGGGCATATTGAAGAAGGATCAGCCGAGTGGTTCTTGTGGGAGAACAACTCCATTTGGCTCACTAACGTCACACACCATCAGGCTTCCAAGCAGCTCTCAAGGAAACTCAGTTTTCACACTCTATGCTTAGTGCCCTTTCTTTGGCTAGGACTGAAATGAACCTGGTAGAGCATCCCACACAAACGAATGCTCCACATGCGGGTTTCACATGCCACCAACCCCACATTCACAGGCAACTTCAGCGCCACAGCCGTTTTCAGATAGCCCTCAATGCAAAGGCTCTAGACGCAAGTATTGGTGTGAGAGCTAATTCAATCAAGGAAACACTGCATGTTGGTGAAGGGCATATTGAAGAAGGATCAGCCGAGTGGTTCTTGTGGGAGAACAACTCCATTTGGCTCACTAACTTCACACACCATCAGGCTTCCAAGCAGCTCTCAAGGAAACTCAGTTTTCACACTCTATGCTTAGTGCCCTTTGAGTGCCTAGGACTGAAATGAAGCTTGGTCAGCATCCCACACAAACGAATGCTCCACATGCGGGTTTCACATGCCACCAACTCCACATTCACAGGCAACTTCAGCGCCACAGCCGTTTTCAGATAGCCTTCAATGCAAAGGCTCTAGATGCAAATATTGGTGTGAGAGCCAATTCAATCAAGGAAACACTGCATGTTGGTGAAGGACATATTGAAGAAGGATCAGCCGAGTGGATCTTGTGGGAGAACAACTGCATTTGGCTCACTAACTTCACACACCATCAGGCTTCCAAGCAGCTCTCAAGGAAACTCAGTTTTCACACTCTATGCTTAGTGCCCTTTCTTTGGCTACGAATGAAATGAACCTGGTAGAGCATCCCACACAAACGAATGCTCCACATGCGGGTTTCACGTGCCACCAACTCCACATTCACAGGCAACTTCAGCGCCACAGCCGTTTTCAGATATCCCTCAATGCAAAGGCTCTAGACGCAAATATTGGTGTGAGAGCTAATTCAATCAAGGAAACACTGCATGTTGGTGAAGGGCATATTGAAGAAGGATCAGCCGAGTGGTTCTTGTGGGAGAACAACTCCATTTGGCTCACTAACTTCACACACCATCAGGCTTCCAAGCAGCTCTCAAGGAAACTCAGTTTTCACACTCTATGCTTAGTGCCCTTTGAGTGCATTATCTAGGAATGAACCTGGTAGAGCATCCCACACAAACGAATGCTCCACATGCGGGTTTCACATGCCACCAACTCCACATTCACAGGCAACTTCAGCGCCACAGCCGTTTTCAGATAGGCCTCAATGCAAAGGCTCTAGACGCAAATATTGGTGTGAGAGCTAATTCAATCAAGGAAACACTGCATGTTGGTGAAGGGCATATTGAAGAAGAATCAGCCGAGTGGTTCTTGTGGGAGAACAACTCCATTTGGCTCACTAACTTCACACACCATCAGGCTTCCAAGCAGCTCTCAAGGAAACTCAGTTTTCACACTCTATGCTTAGTGCCCTTTGTGTGCCTAGGACTGAAATGAAGCTTGGTCAGCATCCCACACAAACGAATGCTCCACATGCGGGTTTCACATGCCACCAACTCCACATTCACAGGCAACTTCAGCGCCACAGCCGTTTTCAGATAGCCCTCAGTGCAAAGGCTCTAGACGCAAATATTGGTTTGAGAGCTAATTCAATCAAGGAAACACTGCATGTTGGTGAAGGGCATATTGAACAAGAATCAGCCGAGTGGTTCTTGTGGGAGAACAACTCCATTTGGCTCACTCTCTTCACACACCATCAGGCTTCCAAGCAGCTCTCAAGGAAACTCAGTTTTCACACTCTATGCTTAGTGCCCTTTCTTTGGCTAGGACTGAAATGAACCTGGTAGAGCATCCCACACAAACGAATGCTCCACATGCGGGTTTCACATGCCACCAACTCCACATTCACAGGCAACTTCAGCGCCACAGCCGTTTTCAGATAGCCCTGAATGCAAAGGCTCTAGACGCAAATATTGGTGTGAGAGCTAATTCAATCAAGGAAACACTGCATGTTGGTGAAGGGCATATTGAAGAAGGATCAGCCGAGTAGTTCTTGTGGAGAACAACTCCATTTGGCTCACTAACTTCACACACCATCAGGCTTCCAAGCAGCTCTCAAGGAAACTCAGTTTTCACACTCTATGCTTAGTGCCCTTTGAGTGCATTATCTAGGAATGAACCTGGTAGAGCCTCCCACAGAAACGAATGCTCCACATGCGGGTTTCACATGCCACCAACTCCACATTCACAGGCAACTTCAGCGCCACAGCCGTTTTCAGATAGCCCTCAATGCAAAGGCTCTAGACGCAAATATTGGTGTGAGAGCTAATTCAATCAAGGAAACACTGCATGTTGGTGAAGGGCATATTGAAGAAGAATCAGCCGAGTGGTTCTTGTGGGAGAACAACTCCATTTGGCTCACTAACTTCACACACCATCAGGCTTCCAAGCAGCTCTCAAGGAAACTCAGTTTTCACACTCTATGCTTAGTGCCGTTTGAGTGCCTAGGACTGAAATGAAGTTTGGTCAGCATCCCACACAAACGAATGCTCCACATGCGGGTTTCACATGCCACCAACTCCACATTCACAGGCAACTTCAGCGCCACAGCCGTTTTCAGATAGCCCTCAATGCAAAGGCTCTAGACGCAAATATTGGTGTGAGAGCTAATTCAATCAAGGAAACACTGCATGTTGGTGAAGGGCATATTGAAGAAGGATCAGCCGAGTGGTTCTGGTGGGAGAACAACTCCATTTGGCTCATATTAACTTCACACACCATCAGGCTTCCAAGCAGCTCTCAAGGAAACTCAGTTTTCACACTCTATGCTTAGTGCCCTTTGTTTGGCTATGACTGAAATGAACCTGGTAGAGCATCCCACACAAACGAATGCTCCACATGCGGGTTTCACATGCCACCAACTCCACATTTTCAGGCAACTTCAGCGCCACAGCCGTTTTCAGATAGCCCTCAATGCAAAGGCTCTAGACGCAAATATTGGTGTGAAAGTTAATTCAATCAAGGAAACACTGCATGTTGGTGAAGGGCATATTGAAGTAGGATCAGCCGAGTGGTTCTTGTGGGAGAACAACTCCATTTGGCTCACTAACTTCACACACCATCAGGCTTCCAAGCAGCTCTCAAGGAAACTCAGTTTTCACACTCTATGCTTAGTGCCCTTTCTTTGGCTACGACTGAAATGAACCTGGTAGAGCATCCCACACAAACGAAGGCTCCACATGCGGGTTTCACATGCCACCAACTCCACATTCATAGGCTACTTCAGCGCCACAGCCGTTTTCAGATAGCCCTCAAAGCAAAGGCTCTAGACGCAAATATTGGTGTGAGAGCTAATTCAATCAAGGAAACACTGCATGTTGGTGAAGGGCATATTGAAGAAGGATCAGCCGAGTGGTTCTTGTGGGAGAACAACTCCATTTGGCTCACTAACTTCACACACCATCAGGCTTCCAAGCAGCTCTCAAGGAAACTCAGTTTTCACACTCTATGCTTAGTGCCCTTTGAGTGCATTATCTAGGAATGAACCTGGTAGAGCATCCCACAGAAACGAATGCTCCACATGCGGGTTTCACATGCCACCAACTCCACATTCACAGGCAACTTCAGCGCCACAGCCGTTTTCAGATAGCCCTCAAAGCAAAGGCTCTAGACGCAAATATTGGTGTGAGAGCTAATTCAATCAAGGAAACACTGCATGTTGGTGAAGGGCATATTGAAGAAGGATCAGCCGAGTGGTTCTTGTGGGAGAACAACTCCATTTGGCTCACTAACTTCACACACCATCAGGCTTCCAAGCAGCTCTCAAGGAAACTCAGTTTTCACACTCTATGCTTAGTGCCCTTTGAGTGCATTATCTAGGAATGAACCTGGTAGAGCATCCCACACAAACGAATGCTCCACATGCGGGTTTCACATGCCACCAACTCCACATTCACAGGCAACTTCAGCGCCACAGCCGTTTTCAGATAGCCCTCAATGCAAAGGCTCTAGACGCAAATATTGGTGTGAGAGCTAATTCAATCAAGGAAACACTGCATGTTGGTGAAGGGCATATTGAAGAAGGATCAGCCGAGTGGTTCTTGTGGGAGAACAACTCCATTTGGCTCACTGACGTCACACACCATCAGGCTTCAAGCAGCTCTCAAGGAAACTCAGTTTTCACACTCTATGCTTAGTGCCCTTTCTTTGGCTATGACTGAAATGAATCTGGTAGAGCATCCCACACAAACGAATGCTCCACATGCGGGTTTCACATGCCACCAACTCCACATTCTCAGGCAACCTCAGCGCCACAGCCGTTTTCAGATAGCCCTGAATGCAAAGGCTCTAGACGCAAATATTGGTGTGAGAGTTAATTCAATCAAGGAAACACTGCATGTTGGTGAAGGGCATATTGAAGAAGGATCAGCCGAGTGGTTCTTGTGGGAGAACAACTCCATTTGGCTCACTAACTTCACACACCATCAGGCTTCCAAGCAGCTCTCAAGGAAACTCAGTTTTCACACTCTATGCTTAGTGCCGTTTGAGTGCCTAGGACTGAAATGAAGCTTGGTCAGCATCCCACACAAACGAATGCTCCACATGCGGGTTTCACATGCCACCAACTCCACATTCACAGGCAACTTCAGCGCCACAGCCGTTTTCAGATAGCCCTCAATGCAAAGGCTCTAGACGCAAATATTGGTGTGAGAGCTAATTCAATCAAGGAAACACTGCATGTTGGTGAAGGGCATATTGAAGAAGGATCAGCTGAGTGGTTCTTGTGGGAGAACAACTCCATTTGGCTCGCTAACATCACACACCATCAGGCTTCCAAGCAGCTCTCAAGGAAACTCAGTTTTCACACTCTATGCTTAGTGCTCTTTTTGTGCCAAGGATTGAAATGAAGCTTGGTCAGCATCCCACACAAACGAATGCTCCACATGCGGGTTTCACATGCCACCAACTCCACATTCACAGGCAACTTCAGCGCCACAGCCGTTTTCAGATAGCCCTCAATGCAAAGGCTCTAGACGCAAATATTGGTGTGAGAGCTAATTCAATCAAGGAAACACTGCATGTTGGTGAAGGGCATATTGAAGAAGGATCAGCCGAGTGGTTCTTGTGGGAGAACAACTCCATTTGGCTCACTAACGTCACACACCATCAGGCTTCCAAGCAGCTCTCAAGGAAACTCAGTTTTCACACTCTATGCTTAGTGCCCTTTGAGTGCATTATCTAGGAATGAACCTGGTAGAGCATCCCACACAAACGAATGCTCCACATGCGGGTTTCACATGCCACCAACTCCACATTCACAGGCAACTTCAGCGCCACAGCCGTTTTCAGATAGCCCTCAATGCAAAGGCTCTAGACGCAAATATTGGTGTGAGAGCTAATTCAATCAAGGAAACACTGCATGTTGGTGAAGGGCATATTGAAGAAGGATCAGCCGAGTGGTTCTTGTGGGAGAACAACTCCATTTGGCTCACTGACGTCACACACCATCAGGCTTCCAAGCAGCTCTCAAGGAAACTCAGTTTTCACGCTCTATGCTTAGTGCCCTTTCTTTGGCTACGACTGAAATGAATCTGGTAGAGCATCCCACACAAACGAATGCTCCACATGCGGGTTTCACATGCCACCAACTCCACATTCTCAGGCAACCTCAGCGCCACAGCCGTTTTCAGATAGCCCTGAATGCAAAGGCTCTAGACGCAAATATTGGTGTGAGAGCTAATTCAATCAAGGAAACACTGCATGTTGGTGAAGGGCATATTGAAGAAGGATCAGCCGAGTGGTTCTTGTGGGAGAACAACTCCATTTGGCTCACTGACGTCACACACCATCAGGCTTCCAAGCAGCTCTCAAGGAAACTCAGTTTTCACACTCTATGCTTAGTGCCCTTTGAGTGCATTATCTAGGAATGAACCTGGTAGAGCATCCCACACAAACGAATGCTCCACATGCGGGTTTCACATGCCACCAACTCCACATTCACAGGCAACTTCAGCGCCACAGCCGTTTTCAGATAGCCCTCAATGCAAAGGCTCTAGACGCAAATATTGGTGTGAGAGCTAATTCAATCAAGGAAACACTGCATGTTGGTGAAGGGCATATTGAAGAAGGATCAGCCGAGTGGTTCTTGTGGGAGAACAACTCCATTTGGCTCACTGACGTCACACACCATCAGGCTTCCAAGCAGCTCTCAAGGAAACTCAGTTTTCACACTCTATGCTTAGTGCCCTTTCTTTGGCTACGACTGAAATGAAGCTTGGAGAGCATCCCACATAAACGAATGCTCCACATGCGGGTTTCACATGCCACCAACTCCACATTCTCAGGCAACCTCAGCGCCACAGCCGTTTTCAGATAGCCCTGAATGCAAAGGCTCTAGACGCAAATATTGGTGTGAGAGTTAATTCAATCAAGGAAACACTGCATGTTGGTGAAGGGCATATTGAAGAAGGATCAGCCGAGTGGTTCTTGTGGGAGAACAACTCCATTTGGCTCACTAACTTCACACACCATCAGGCTTCCAAGCAGCTCTCAAGGAAACTCAGTTTTCACACTCTATGCTTAGTGCTCTTTGTGTGCCAAGTACTGAAATGAAGCTTGGTCAGCATCCCACACAAACGAATGCTCCACATGCGGGTTTCACATGCCACCAACTCCACATTCACAGGCAACTTCAGCGCCACAGCCGTTTTCAGATAGCCCTCAAAGCAAAGGCTCTAGACGCAAATATTGGTGTGAGAGCTAATTCAATCAAGGAAACACTGCATGTTGGTGAAGGGCATATTGAAGAAGGATCAGCCGAGAGTGAGGGTGGTTCTTGTGGGAGAACAACTCCATTTGGCTCACTGACGTCACACACCATCAGGCTTCCAAGCAGCTCTCAAGGAAACTCAGTTTTCACACTCTAGGCTTAGTGCCCTTTGAGGGCCTAGGACTGAAATGAAGCTTGGAGAGCATCCCACACAAACGAATGCTCCACATGCGGGTTTCACATGCCACCAACTCCACATTCACAGGCAACTTCAGCGCCACAGCCTTTTTCAGATAGCCCTCAATGCAAAGGCTCTAGACGCAAATATTGGTGTGAGAGCTAATTCAATCAAGGAAACACTGCATGTTGGTGAAGGGCATATTGAAGAAGGATCAGCCGAGTGGTTCTTGTGGGAGAACAACTCCATTTGGCTCACTAACTTCACACACCATCAGGCTTCCAAGCAGCTCTCAAGGAAACTCAGTTTTCACACTCTATGCTTAGTGCCGTTTGAGTGCCTAGGACTGAAATGAAGCTTGGAGTGCATCCCACATAAACGAATGCTCCACATGCGGGTTTCACATGCCACCAACTCCACATTCACAGGCAACTTCAGCGCCACAGCCGTTTTCAGATAGCCCTCAATGCAAAGGATCTAGACGCAAATATTGGTGTGAGAGCTAATTCAATCAAGGAAACACTGCATGTTGGTGAAGGGCATATTGAAGAAGGATCAGCCGAGTGGTTCTTGTGGGAGAACAACTCCATTTGGCTCACTGACGTCACACACCATCAGGCTTCCAAGCAGCTCTCAAGGAAACTCAGTTTTCACACTCTATGCTTAGTGCCCTTTGAGTGCCTAGGACTGAAATGAAGCTTGGAGAGCATCCCACATAAACGAATGCTCCACATGCGGGTTTCACATGCCACCAACTCCACATTCACAGGCAACTTCAGCGCCACAGCCGTTTTCAGATAGCCCTCAATGCAAAGGCTCTAGACGCAAATATTGGTGTGAGAGCTAATTCAATCAAGGAAACACTGCATGTTGGTGAAGGGCATATTGAAGAAGGATCAGCCGAGTGGTTCTTGTGGGAGAACAACTCCATTTGGCTCACTAACTTCACACACCATCAGGCTTCCAAGCAGCTCTCAAGGAAACTCAGTTTTCACACTCTATGCTTAGTGCCCTTTGAGTGCATTATCTAGGAATGAACCTGGTAGAGCATCCCACAGAAACGAATGCTCCACATGCGGGTTTCACATGCCACCAACTCCACATTCACAGGCAACTTCAGCGCCACAGCCATTTTCAGATAGCCCTCAAAGCAAAGGCTCTAGACGCAAATATTGGTGTGAGAGCTAATTCAATCAAGGAAACACTGCATGTTGGTGAAGGGCATATTGAAGAAGAATCAGCCGAGTGGTTCTTGTGGGAGAACAACTCCATTTGGCTCACTAACTTCACACACCATCAGGCTTCCAAGCAGCTCTCAAGGAAACTCAGTTTTCACACTCTATGCTTAGTGCCGTTTGAGTGCCTAGGACTGAAATGAAGCTTGGAGTGCATCCCACACAAACGAATGCTCCACATGCGGGTTTCACATGCCACCAACTCCACATTCACAGGCAACTTCAGCGCCACAGCCGTTTTCAGATAGCCCTCAATGCAAAGGCTCTAGACGCAAATATTGGTGTGAGAGCTAATTCAATCAAGGAAACACTGCATGTTGGTGAAGGGCATATTGAAGAAGGATCAGCCGAGTGGTTCTTGTGGGAGAACAACTCCATTTGGCTCACTAACTTCACACACCATCAGGCTTCCAAGCAGCTCTCAAGGAAACTCAGTTTTCACACTCTATGCTTAGTGCTCTTTGTGTGCCAAGGATTGAAATGAAGCTTGGTCAGCATCCCACACAAACGAATGCTCCACATGCGGGTTTCACATGCCACCAACTCCACATTCACAGGCAACTTCAGCGCCACAGCCGTTTTCAGATAGCCCTCAATGCAAAGGCTCTAGACGCAAATATTGGTGTGAGAGCTAATTCAATCAAGGAAACACTGCATGTTGGTGAAGGGCATATTGAAGAAGGATCAGCCGAGTGGTTCTTGTGGGAGAACAACTCCATTTGGCTCACTAACGTCACACACCATCAGGCTTCCAAGCAGCTCTCAAGGAAACTCAGTTTTCACACTCTATGCTTAGTGCCCTTTGTATGGCTAGGACTGAAATGCAGTTTGGTCAGCATCCCACACAAACGAATGCTCCACATGCTGGTTTCACATGCCACCAACTCCACATTCACAGGCAACTTCAGCGCCATAGTCGTTTTCAGATAGCCCTCAATGCAAAGGCTCTAGACGCAAATATTGGTGTGAGAGCTAATTCAATCAAGGAAACACTGCATGTTGGTGAAGGGCATATTGAAGAAGGATCAGCCGAGTGGTTCTTGTGGGAGAACAACTCCATTTGGCTCACTAACGTCACACACCATCAGGCTTCCAAGCAGCTCTCAAGGAAACTCAGTTTTCACACTCTATGCTTAGTGCCCTTTGAGTGCATTATCTAGGAATGAACCTGGTAGAGCATCCCACACAAACGAATGCTCCACATGCGGGTTTCACATGCCACCAACTCCACATTCACAGGCAACTTCAGCGCCACAGCTGTTTTCAGATAGCCCTCAATGCAAAGGCTCTAGACGCAAATATTGGTGTGAGAGCTAATTCAATCAAGGAAACATGGCATGTTGGTGAAGGGCATATTGAAGAAGGATCAGCCGAGTGGTTCTTGTGGGAGAACAACTCCATTTGGCTCACTGACTTCACACACCATCAGGCTTCCAAGCAGCTCTCAAGGAAACTCAGTTTTCACACTCTATGCTTAGTGCCCTTTCTTTGGCTACGACTGAAATGAATCTGGTAGAGCATCCCACACAAACGAATGCTCCACATGCGGGTTTCACATGCCACCAACTCCACATTCTCAGGCAACCTCAGCGCCACAGCCGTTTTCAGATAGCCCTGAATGCAAAGGCTCTAGACGCAAATATTGGTGTGAGAGTTAATTCAATCAAGGAAACACTGCATGTTGGTGAAGGACATATTGAAGAAGGATCAGCCGAGTGGTTCTTGTGGGAGAACAACTCCATTTGGCTCACTAACTTCACACACCATCAGGCTTCCAAGCAGCTCTCAAGGAAACTCAGTTTTCACACTCTATGCTTAGTGCCGTTTGAGTGCCTAGGACTGAAATGAAGCTTGGAGTGCATCCCACACAAACGAATGCTCCACATGCGGGTTTCACATGCCACCAACTCCACATTCACAGGCAACTTCAGCGCCACAGCCGTTTTCAGATAGCCCTCAATGCAAAGGCTCTAGACGCAAATATTGGTGTGAGAGCTAATTCAATCAAGGAAACACTGCATGTTGGTGAAGGGCATATTGAAGAAGGATCAGCCGAGTGGTTCTTGTGGGAGAACAACTCCATTTGGCTCACTAACTCCACACACCATGAGGCTTCCAAGCAGCTCTCAAGGAAACTCAGTTTTCACACTCTATGCTTAGTGCTCTTTGTGTGCCAAGGATTGAAATGAAGCTTGGTCAGCATCCCACACAAACGAATGCTCCACATGCGGGTTTCACATGCCACCAACTCCACATTCACAGGCAACTTCAGCGCCACAGCCGTTTTCAGATAGCCCTCAATGCAAAGGCTCTAGACGCAAATATTGGTGTGAGAGCTAATTCAATCAAGGAAACACTGCATGTTGGTGAAGGGCATATTGAAGAAGGATCAGCCGAGTGGTTCTTGTGGGAGAACAACTCCATTTGGCTCACTAACGTCACACACCATCAGGCTTCCAAGCAGCTCTCAAGGAAACTCAGTTTTCACACTCTATGCTTAGTGCCCTTTGTATGGCTAGGACTGAAATGAAGTTTGGTCAGCATCCCACACAAACGAATGCTCCACATGCTGGTTTCACATGCCACCAACTCCACATTCACAGGCAACTTCAGCGCCATAGCCGTTTTCAGATAGCCCTCAATGCAAAGGCTCTAGACGCAAATATTGGTGTGAGAGCTAATTCAATCAAGGAAACACTGCATGTTGGTGAAGGGCATATTGAAGAAGGATCAGCCGAGTGGTTCTTGTGGGAGAACAACTCCATTTGTCTCACTAACGTCACACACCATCAGGCTTCCAAGCAGCTCTCAAGGAAACTCAGTTTTCACACTCTATGCTTAGTGCCCTTTGAGTGCATTATCTAGGAATGAACCTGGTAGAGCATCCCACACAAACGAATGCTCCACATGCGGGTTTCACATGCCACCAACTCCACATTCACAGGCAACTTCAGCGCCACAGCCGTTTTCAGATAGCCCTCAATGCAAAGGCTCTAGACGCAAATATTGGTGTGAGAGCTAATTCAATCAAGGAAACACTGCATGTTGGTGAAGGGCATATTGAAGAAGGATCAGCCGAGTGGTTCTTGTGGGAGAACAACTCCATTTGGCTCACTTACGTCACACACCATCAGGCTTCCAAGCAGCTCTCAAGGAAACTCAGTTTTCACACTCTATGCTTAGTGCCCTTTGAGTGCCTAGGACTGAAATGAAGCTTGGTCAGCATCCCACACAAACGAATGCTCCACATGCGGGTTTCACATGCCACCAACTCCACATTCTCAGGCAACCTCAGCGCCACAGCCGTTTTCAGATAGCCCTGAATGCAAAGGCTCTAGACGCAAATATTGGTGTGAGAGTTAATTCAATCAAGGAAACACTGCATGTTGGTGAAGGGCATATTGAAGAAGGATCAGCCGAGTGGTTCTTGTGGGAGAACAACTCCATTTGGCTCACTAACTTCACACACCATCAGGCTTCCAAGCAGCTCTCAAGGAAACTCAGTTTTCACACTCTATGCTTAGTGCCCTTTCTTTGGCTACGATTGAAATGATCCTGGTAGAGCATCCCACACAAACGAATGCTCCACATGCGGGTTTCACATGCCACCAACTCCACATTCACAGGCAACTTCAGCGCCACAGCCGTTTTCAGATAGCCCTCAATGCAAAGGCTCTAGACGCAAATATTGGTGTGAGAGCTAATTCAATCAAGGAAACACTGCATGTTGGTGAAGGGCATATTGAAGAAGGATCAGCCGAGTGGTTCTTGTGGGAGAACAACTCCATTTGGCTCACTAACTTCACACACCATCAGGCTTCCAAGCAGCTCTCAAGGAAACTCAGTTTTCACACTCTATGCTTAGTGCTCTTTGTGTGCCAAGGACTGAAATGAAGCTTGGTCAGCATCCCACACAAACGAATGCTCCACATGCGGGTTTCACATGCCACCAACTCCACATTCACAGGCAACTTCAGCGCCACAGCCGTTTTCAGATAGCCCTCAATGCAAAGGCTCTAGACGCAAATATTGGTGTGAGAGCTAATTCAATCAAGGAAACACTGCATGTTGGTGAAGGGCATATTGAAGAAGGATCAGCCGAGTGGTTCTTGTGGGAGAACAACTCCATTTGGCTCACTGACGTCACACACCATCAGGCTTCCAAGCAGCTCTCAAGGAAACTCAGTTTTCACACTCTATGCTTAGTGCCCTTTGAGTGCATTATCTAGGAATGAACCTGGTAGAGCATCCCACACAAACGAATGCTCCACATGCGGGTTTCACATGCCACCAACTCCACATTCACAGGCAACTTCAGCGCCACAGCCGTTTTCAGATAGCCCTCAATGCAAAGGCTCTAGACGCAAATATTGGTGTGAGAGCTAATTCAATCAAGGAAACACTGCATGTTGGTGAAGGGCATATTGAAGAAGGATCAGCCGAGTGGTTCTTGTGGGAGAACAACTCCATTTGGCTCACTGACGTCACACACCATCAGGCTTCCAAGCAGCTCTCAAGGAAACTCAGTTTTCACACTCTATGCTTAGTGCCCTTTCTTTGGCTACGACTGAAATGAATCTGGTAGAGCATCCCACACAAACGAATGCTCCACATGCGGGTTTCACATGCCACCAACTCCACATTCTCAGGCAACCTCAGCGCCACAGCCGTTTTCAGATAGCCCTGAATGCAAAGGCTCTAGACGCAAATATTGGTGTGAGAGTTAATTCAATCAAGGAAACACTGCATGTTGGTGAAGGGCATATTGAAGAAGGATCAGCCGAGTGGTTCTTGTGGGAGAACAACTCCATTTGGCTCACTGACGTCACACACCATCAGGCTTCCAAGCAGCTCTCAAGGAAACTCAGTTTTCACACTCTATGCTTAGTGCTCTTTGTGTGCCAAGGACTGAAATGAAGCTTGGTCAGCATCCCACACAAACGAATGCTCCACATGCGGGTTTCATATGCCACCAACTCCACATTCACAGGCAACTTCAGCGCCACAGCCGTTTTCAGATAGCCCTCAAAGCAAAGGCTCTAGACGCAAATATTGGTGTGAGAGCTAATTCAATCAAGGAAACACTGCATGTTGGTGAAGGGCATATTGAAGAAGGATCAGCCGAGTGGTTCTTGTGGGAGAACAACTCCATTTGGCTCACTGACGTCACACACCATCAGGCTTCCAAGCAGCTCTCAAGGAAACTCAGTTTTCACACTCTATGCTTAGTGCCCTTTGAGTGCCTAGGACTGAAATGAACCTGGTAGAGCATCCCACACAAACGAATGCTCCACATGCGGGTTTCACATGCCACCAACTCCACATTCACAGGCAACTTCAGCGCCACAGCCGTTTTCAGATAGCCCTCAATGCAAAGGCTCTAGACGCAAATATTGGTGTGAGAGCTAATTCAATCAAGGAAACACTGCATTGGTGAAGGGCATATTGAAGAAGGATCAGCCGAGTGGTTCTTGTGGGAGAACAACTCCATTTGGCTCACTAACTTCACACACCATCAGGCTTCCAAGCAGCTCTCAAGGAAACTCAGTTTTCACACTCTATGCTTAGTGCTCTTTGTGTGCCAAGGACTGAAATGAAACTTGGTCAGCATCCCACACAAACGAATGCTCCACATGCGGGTTTCACATGCCACCAACTCCACATTCACAGGCAACTTCAGCGCCACAGCCGTTTTCAGATAGCTCTCAATGCAAAAGCTCTAGACGCAAATATTGGTGTGAGAGCTAATTCAATCAAGGAAACACTGCATGTTGGTGAAGGGCATATTGAAGAAGGATCAGCCGAGTGGTTCTTGTGGGGAGAACAACTCCATTTGGCTCACTGACGTCACAACACCATCAGGCTTCCAAGCAGCTCTCAAGGAAACTCAGTTTTCACACTCTATGCTTAGTGCCCTTTGAGTGCCTAGGACTGAAATGAAGCTTGGAGAGCATCCCACATAAACGAATGCTCCACATGCGGGTTTCACATGCCACCAACTCCACATTCACAGGCAACTTCAGCGCCACAGCCGTTTTCAGATAGCCCTCAATGCAAAGGCTCTAGACGCAAATATTGGTGTGAGAGCTAATTCAATCAAGGAAACACTGCATGTTGGTGAAGGGCATATTGAAGAAGGATCAGCCGAGTGGTTCTTGTGGGAGAACAACTCCATTTGGCTCACTAACTTCACACACCATCAGGCTTCCAAGCAGCTCTCAAGGAAACTCAGTTTTCACACTCTATGCTTAGTGCCCTTTGAGTGCATTATCTAGGAATGAACCTGGTAGAGCATCCCACACAAACGAATGCTCCACATGCGGGTTTCACATGCCACCAACTCCACATTCACAGGCAACTTCAGCGCCACAGCCGTTTTCAGATAGCCCTCAAAGCAAAGGCTCTAGACGCAAATATTGGTGTGAGAGCTAATTCAATCAAGGAAACACTGCATGTTGGTGAAGGGCATATTGAAGAAGAATCAGCCGAGTGGTTCTTGTGGGAGAACAACTCCATTTGGCTCACTAACTTCACACACCATCAGGCTTCAAGCAGCTCTCAAGGAAACTCAGTTTTCACACTCTATGCTTAGTGCCCTTTGAGTGCATTATCTAGGAATGAACCTGGTAGAGCATCCCACAGAAACGAATGCTCCACATGCGGGTTTCACATGCCACCAACTCCACATTCACAGGCAACTTCAGCGCCACAGCCGTTTTCAGATAGCCCTCAATGCAAAGGCTCTAGACGCAAATATTGGTGTGAGAGCTTAATTCAATCAAGGAAACACTGCATGTTGGTGAAGGGCATATTGAAGAAGGATCAGCCGAGTGGTTCTTGTGGGAGAACAACTCCATTTGGCTCACTAACGTCACACACCATCAGGCTTCCAAGCAGCTCTCAAGGAAACTCAGTTTTCACACTCTATGCTTAGTGCCCTTTCTTTGGCTACGACTGAAATGATCCTGGCAGAGCATCCCACACAAACGAATGCTCCACATGCGGGTTTCACATGCCACCAACTTCACATTCACAGGCAACTTCAGCGCCACAGCCGTTTTCAGATAGCCCTCAATGCAAAGGCTCTAGACGCAAATATTGGTGTGAGAGCTAATTCAATCAAGGAAACACTGCATGTTGGTGAAGGCATATTGAAGAAGAATCAGCCGAGTGGTTCTTGTGGGAGAACAACTCCATTTGGCTCACTAACTTCACACACCATCAGGCTTCCAAGCAGCTCTCAAGGAAACTCAGTTTTCACACTCTATGCTTAGTGCCCTTTGAGTGCATTATCTAGGAATGAACCTGGTAGAGCATCCCACAGAAACGAATGCTCCACATGCGGGTTTCACATGCCACCAACTCCACATTCACAGGCAACTTCAGCGCCACAGCCGTTTTCAGATAGCCCTCAATGCAAAGGCTCTAGACGCAAATATTGGTGTGAGAGCTAATTCAATCAAGGAAACACTGCATGTTGGTGAAGGGCATATTGAAGAAGGATCAGCCGAGTGGTTCTTGTGGGAGAACAACTCCATTTGGCTCACTGACTTCACACACCATCAGGCTTCCAAGCAGCTCTCAAGGAAACTCAAGTTTTCACACTCTATGCTTAGTGCCCTTTGAGTGCCTAGGGACTGAAATGAACCTTGGAGAGCATCCCACATAAACGAATGCTCCACATGCGGGTTTCACATGCCACCAACTCCACATTTACAGGCAACTTCAGCGCCACAGCCGTTTTCAGATAGCCCTCAATGCAAAGGCTCTAGACGCAAATATTGTTGTGAGAGCTAATTCAATCAAGGAAACACTGCATGTTGGTGAAGGGCATATTGAAGAAGGATCAGCCGAGTGGTTCTTGTGGGAGAACAACTCCATTTGGCTCACTAACTTCACACACCATCAGGCTTCCAAGCAGCTCTCAGGAAACTCAGTTTTCACACTCTATGCTTAGTGCTCTTTGTGTGCCAAGGACTGAAATGAAGCTTGGTCAGCATCCACACAAACGAATGCTCCACATGCGGTTTCACATGCCACCAACTTCACATTCACAGGCAACTTCAGCGCCACAGCCGTTTTCAGATAGCCCTCAATGCAAAGGATCTAGACGCAAATATTGGTGTGAGAGCTAATTCAATCAAGGAAACACTGCATGTTGGTGAAGGGCATATTGAAGAAGGATCAGCCGAGTGGTTTCTTGTGGGAGAACAACTCCATTTGGCTCACTGACTTCACACACCATCAGGCTTCCAAGCAGCTCTCAAGGAAACTCAGTTTTCACACTCTATGCTTAGTGCCCTTTGAGTGCCTAGGACTGAAATGAAGCTTGGAGAGCATCCACATAAACGAATGCTCCACATGCGGGTTTCACATGCCACCAACTCCACATTCACAGGCAACTTCAGCGCCACAGCCGTTTTCAGATAGCCCTCAAAGCAAAGGCTCTAGACGCAAATATTGGTGTGAGAGCTAATTCAATCAAGGAAACACTGCATGTTGGTGAAGGGCATATTGAAGAAGGATCAGCCGAGTGGTTCTTGTTTGAGAACAACTCCATTTGGCTCACTAACTTCACACACCATCAGGCTTCCAAGCAGCTCTCAAGGAAACTCAGTTTTCACACTCTATGCTTAGTGCCCTTTGAGTGCATTATCTAGGAATGAACCTGGTAGAGCATCCCACACAAACGAATGCTCCACATGCGGGTTTCACATGCCACCAACTCCACATTCACAGGCAACTTCAGCGCCACAGCCGTTTTCAGATAGCCCTCAAAGCAAAGGCTCTAGACGCAAATATTGGTGTGAGAGCTAATTCAATCAAGGAAACACTGCATGTTGGTGAAGGGCATATTGAAGAAGGATCAGCCGAGTGGTTCTTGTGGGAGAACAACTCCATTTGGCTCACTAACTTCACACACCATCAGGCTTCCAAGCAGCTCTCAAGGAAACTCAGTTTTCACACTCTATGCTTAGTGCTCTTTGTGTGCCAAGGACTGAAATGAAGCTTGGTCAGCATCCCACACAAACGAATGCTCCACATGCGGGTTTCACATGTCACCAACTCCACATTCACAGGCAACTTCAGCGCCACAGCCGTTTTCAGATAGCCCTCAATGCAAAGGATCTAGACGCAAATATTGGTGTGAGAGCTAATTCAATCAAGGAAACACTGCATGTTGGTGAAGGGCATATTGAAGAAGGATCAGCCGAGTGGTTCTTGTGGGAGAACAACTCCATTTGGCTCACTAACGTCACACACCATCAGGCTTCCAAGCAGCTCTCAAGGAAACTCAGTTTTCACACTCTATGCTTAGTGCCCTTTGAGTGCCTAGGACTGAAATGAAGCTTGGAGAGCATCCCACATAAACGAATGCTCCACATGCGGGTTTCACATGCCACCAACTCCACATTCACAGGCAACTTCAGCGCCACAGCCGTTTTCAGATAGCCCTCAATGCAAAGGCTCTAGACGCAAATATTGGTGTGAGAGCTAATTCAATCAAGGAAACACTGCATGTTGGTGAAGGGCATATTGAAGAAGGATCAGCCGAGTGGTTCTTGTGGGAGAACAACTCCATTTGGCTCACTAACTTCACACACCATCAGGCTTCCAAGCAGCTCTCAAGGAAACTCAGTTTTCACACTCTATGCTTAGTGCCCTTTGAGTGCATTATCTAGGAATGAACCTGGTAGAGCATCCCACAGAAAGGAATGCTCCACATGCGGGTGTCACATGCCACCAACTCCACATTCACAGGCAACTTCAGCGCCACAGCCGTTTTCAGATAGCCCTCAAAGCAAAGGCTCTAGACGCAAATATTGGTGTGAGAGCTAATTCAATCAAGGAAACACTGCATGTTGGTGAAGGGCATATTGAAGAAGAATCAGCCGAGTGGTTCTTGTGGGAGAACAACTCCATTTGGCTCACTAACTTCACACACCATCAGGCTTCCAAGCAGCTCTCAAGGAAACTCAGTTTTCACACTCTATGCTTAGTGCCCTTTGAGTGCATTATCTAGGAATGAACCTGGTAGAGCATCCCACACAAACGAATGCTCCACATGCGGGTTTCACATGCCACCAACTCCACATTCACAGGCAACTTCAGCGCCACAGCCGTTTTCAGATAGCCCTCAATGCAAAGGCTCTAGACGCAAATATTGGTGTGAGAGCTAATTCAATCAAGGAAACACTGCATGTTGGTGGAGGGCATATTGAAGAAGGATCAGCCGAGTGGTTCTTGTGGGAGAACAACTCCATTTGGCTCACTAACTTCACACACCATCAGGCTTCCAAGCAGCTCTCAAGGAAACTCAGTTTTCATACTCTATGCTTAGTGCTCTTTGTGTGCCAAGGATTGAAATGAAGCTTGGTCAGCATCCCACACAAACGAATGCTCCACATGCGGGTTTCACATGCCACCAACTCCACATTCACAGGCAACTTCAGCGCCACAGCCGTTTTCAGATAGCCCTCAATGCAAAGGCTCTAGACGCAAATATTGGTGTGAGAGCTAATTCAATCAAGGAAACACTGCATGTTGGTGAAGGGCATATTGAAGAAGGATCAGCCGAGTGGTTCTTGTGGGAGAACAACTCCATTTGGCTCACTAACGTCACACACCATCAGGCTTCCAAGCAGCTCTCAAGGAAACTCAGTTTTCTCACTCTATGCTTAGTGCCCTTTGTATGGCTAGGACTGAAATGAAGTTTGGTCAGCATCCCACACAAACGAATGCTCCACATGCTGGTTTCACATGCCACCAACTCCACATTCACAGGCAACTTCAGCGCCATAGCCGTTTTCAGATAGCCCTGAATGCAAAGGCTCTAGACGCAAATATTGGTCTGTGAGAGCTAATCAATCAAGGAAACACTGCATGTTGGTGAAGGGGCATATTGAAGAAGGATCAGCCGAGTGGTTCTTGTGGGAGAACAACTCCATTTGGCTCACTAACGTCACACACCATCAGGCTTCCAAGCAGCTCTCATGGAAACTCAGTTTTTCACACTCTATGCTTAGTGCCCTTTGAGTGCATTATCTAGGAATGAACCTGATAGAGCATCCCACACAAACGAAATGCTCACATGCGGGTTTCACATGCCACCAACTCCACATTCACAGGCAACTTCAGCGCCACAGCCGTTTTCAGATAGCCCTCAATGCAAAGGCTCTAGACGCAAATATTGGTGTGAGAGCTAATTCAATCAAGGAAACACTGCATGTTGGTGAAGGGCATATTGAAGAAGGATCAGCCGAGTGGTTCTTGTGGGAGAACAACTCCATTTGGCTCACTAACTTCACACACCATCAGGCTTCCAAGCAGCTCTCAAGGAAACTCAGTTTTCACACTCTATGCTTAGTGCCCTTTGTATGGCTAGGACTGAAATGAACCTGGTAGAGCATCCCACACAAACGAATGCTCCACATGCGGGTTTCACATGCCACCAACTCCACATTCACAGGCAACTTCAGCGCCACAGCCGTTTTCAGATAGCCCTCAATGCAAAGGCTCTAGACGCAAATATTGGTGTGAGAGCTAATTCAATCAAGGAAACACTGCATGTTGGTGAAGGGCATATTGAAGAAGGATCAGCCGAGTGGTTCTTGTGGGAGAACAACTCCATTTGCTCACTAACTTCACACACCATCAGGCTTCCAAGCAGCTCTCAAGGAAACTCCAGTTTTCACACTCTATGCTTAGTGCCCTTTGTATGGCTAGGACTGAAATGAACCTGGTAGAGCATCCCACACAAACGAATGCTCCACATGCGGGTTTCACATGCCACCAACTCCACATTCACAGGCAACTTCAGCGCCACAGCCGTTTTCAGATAGCCCTGAATGCAAAGGCTCTAGACGCAAATATTGGTGTGAGAGTTAATTCAATCAAGGAAACACTGCATGTTGGTGAAGGGCATATTGAAGAAGGATCAGCCGAGTGGTTCTTGTGGGAGAACAACTCCATTTGGCTCACTAACTTCACACACCATCAGGCTTCCAAGCAGCTCTCAAGGAAACTCAGTTTTTCATACTCTATGCTTAGTGCTCTTTGTGTGCCAGGATTGAAATGAAGCTTGGTCAGCATCCCACACAAACGAATGCTCCACCATGCGGGTTTCACATGCCACCACTCCACATTCACAGGCAACTTCAGCGCCACAGCCGTTTTCAGATAGCCCTCAATGCAAAGGCTCTAGACGCAAATATTGGTGTGAGAGCTAATTCAATCAAGGAAACACTGCATGTTGGTGAAGGGCATATTGAAGAAGGATCAGCCGAGTGGTTCTTGTGGGAGAACAACTCCATTGGCTCACTAACTTCACACACCATCAGGCTTCCAAGCAGCTCTCAAGTGAAACTCAGTTTTCACACTCTATGCTTAGTGCCCTTTCTTTGGCTACGACTGGAAATGAACCTGGTAGAGCATCCCAACACAAACGAATGCTCCACATGCGGGTTTCACATGCCACCAACTCCACATTCACAGGCAACTTCAGCGCCACACCCCGTTTTCAGATAGCCCTCAATGCAAAGGCTCTAGACGCAAATATTGGTGTGAGAGCTAATTCAATCAAGGAAACACTGCATGTTGTGAAGGGCATATTGAAGAAGGATCAGCCGAGTGGTTCTTGTGGAGAACAACTCCATTTGGCTCACTAACGTCACACACCATCAGGCTTCCAAGCAGCTCTCAAGAAACTCAGTTTTCACACTCTATGCTTAGTGCTCTTTGTGTGCCAAGGACTGAAATGAAGCTGGTCAGCATCCACACAAACGAATGCTCCACATGCGGGTTTCACATGCCACCAACTCCACATTCACAGGCAACTTCAGCGGCCACAGCCGTTTTCAGATAGCCCTCAATGCAAAGGCTCTAGACGCAAATATTGGTGTGAGAGCTAATTCAATCAAGGAAACACTGCATGTTGGTGAAGGGCATATTGAAGAAGGATCAGCCGAGTGGTTCTTGTGGAGAACAACTCCATTTGGCTCACTAACTTCACACACCATCAGGCTTCCAAGCAGCTCTCAAGGAAACTCAGTTTTCACACTCTATGCTTAGTGCCCTTTGTATGGCTAGGACTGAAATGAACCTGGTAGAGCATCCCACACAAACGAATGCTCCACATGCGGGTTTCACATGCCACCAACTCCACATTCACAGGCAACTTCAGCGCCACAGCCGTTTTCAGATAGCCCTGAATGCAAAGGCTCTAGACGCAAATATTGGTGTGAGAGTTAATTCAATCAAGGAAACACTGCATGTTGGTGAAGGGCATATTGAAGAAGGATCAGCCGAGTGGTTCTTGTGGGAGAACAACTCCATTTGGCTCACTAACTTCACACACCATCAGGCTTCCAAGCAGCTCTCAAGGGAAACTCAGTTTTCACACTCTATGCTTAGTGCCCCTTTCTTTGGCTACGACTGAAATGAACCTGGTAGAGCATCCCACAGAAACGAATGCTCCACATGCGGGTTTCACATGCCACCAACTCCACATTCACAGGCAACTTCAGCGCCACAGCCATTTTCAGATAGCCCTCAAAGCAAAGGCTCTAGACGCAAATATTGGTGTGAGAGCTAATTCAATCAAGGAAACACTGCATGTTGGTGAAGGGCATATTGAAGAAGGATCAGCCGAGTGGTTCTTGTGGGAGAACAACTCCATTTGGCTCACTAACTTCACACACCATCAGGCTTCCAAGCAGCTCTCAAGGAAACTCAGTTTTCACACTCTATGCTTAGTGCCGTTTGAGTGCCTAGGACTGAAATGAAGCTTGGAGAGCATCCCACATAAACGAATGCTCCACATGCGGGTTTCACATGCCACCAACTCCACATTCACAGGCAACTTCAGCGCCACAGCCGTTTTCAGATAGCCCTCAATGCAAAGGCTCTAGACGCAATATTGGTGTGAGAGCTAATTCAATCAAGGAAACACTGCATGTTGGTGGAAGGGCATATTGAAGAAGGATCAGCCGAGTGGTTCTTGTGGGAGAACAACTCCATTTGGCTCACTAACTTCACACATCATCAGGCTTCCAAGCAGCTCTCAAGGAAACTCAGTTTTCACACTCTATGCTTAGTGCTCTTTGTGTGCCAAGGACTGAAATGAAGCTTGGTCAGCATCCCAAACAACGAATGCTCCACATGCGGGTTTCACATGCCACCAACTCCACATTCACAGGCAACTTCAGCGCCACAGCCGTTTTCAGATAGCCCTCAATGCAAAGGCTCTAGACGCAAATATTGGTGTGAGAGCTAATTCAATCAAGGAAACACTGCATGTTGGTGAAGGGCATATTGAAGAAGGATCAGCCGAGTGGTTCTTGTGGGAGAACAACTCCATTTGGCTCACTAACTTCACACACCATCAGGCTTCCAAGCAGCTCTCAAGGAAACTCAGTTTTCACACTCTATGCTTAGTGCTCTTTGTGTGCCAAGGACTGAAATGAAGCTTGGTCAGCATCCCACACAAACGAATGCTCCACATGCGGGTTTCACATGCCACCAACTCCACATTCACAGGCAACTTCAGCGCCAGAGCTGTTTTCAGATAGCCCTCAATGCAAAGGCTCTAGACGCAAATATTGGTGTGAGAGTTAATTCAATCAAGGAAACACTGCATGTTGGTGAAGGGCATATTGAAGAAGGATCAGCCGAGTGGTTCTTGTGGGAGAACAACTCCATTTGGCTCACTAACTTCACACACCATCAGGCTTCCAAGCAGCTCTCAAGGAAACTCAGTTTTCACACTCTATGCTTAGTGCCCTTTCTTTCGCTACGACTGAAATGAACCTGGTAGAGCATCCCACACAAACGAATGCTCCAATGCGGATTTCACATGCCACCAACTCCACATTCACAGGCAACTTCAGCGCCACAGCCGTTTTCAGATAGCCCTCAATGCAAAGGCTCTAGACGCAAATATTGGTGTGAGAGCTAATTCAATCAAGGAAACACTGCATGTTGGTGAAGGGCATATTGAAGAAGGATCAGCCGAGTGGTTCTTGTGGGAGAACAACTTCATTTGGCTCACTAACTTCACACACCATCAGGCTTCCAAGCAGCTCTCAAGGAAACTCAGTTTTCACACTCTATGCTTAGTGCCCTTTGAGTGCATTATCTAGGAATGAACCTGGTAGAGCATCCCACACAAACGAATGCTCCACATGCGGGTTTCACATGCCACCAACTCCACATTCACAGGCAACTTCAGCGCCACAGCCGTTTTCAGATAGCTCTCAATGCAAAGGCTCTAGACGCAAATATTGGTGTGAGAGCTAATTCAATCAAGGAAACACTGCATGTTGGTGAAGGGCATATTGAAGAAGGATCAGCCGAGTGGTTCTTGTGGGAGAACAACTCCATTTGGCTCACTAACTTCACACACCATCAGGCTTCCAAGCAGCTCTCAAGGAAACTCAGTTTTCACACTCTATGCTTAGTGCCCTTTGTATGGCTAGGACTGAAATGAACCTGGTAGAGCATCCCACACAAACGAATGCTCCACATGCGGGTTTCACATGCCACCAACTCCACATTCACAGGCAACTTCAGCGCCACAGCCGTTTTCAGATAGCCCTCAAAGCAAAGGCTCTAGACGCAAATATTGGTGTGAGAGCTAATTCAATCAAGGAAACACTGCATGTTGGTGAAGGGCATATTGAAGAAGGATCAGCCGAGTGGTTCTTGTGGGAGAACAACTCCATTTGGCTCACTAACTTCACACAACATCAGGCTTCCAAGCAGCTCTCAAGGAGACTCAGTTTTCACACTCTATGCTTAGTGCCGTTTGAGTGCCTAGGACTGAAATGAAGCTTGGAGATCATCCCACACAAACGAATGCTCCACATGCCGGTTTCACATGCCACCAACTCCACATTCACAGGCAACTTCAGCGCCACAGCCGTTTTCAGATAGCCCTCAATGCAAAGGCTCTAGACGCAAATATTGGTGTGAGAGCTAATTCAATCAAGGAAACACTGCATGTTGGTGAAGGGCATATTGAAGAAGGATCAGCCGAGTGGTTCTTGTGGGAGAACAACTCCATTTGGCTCACTAACTTCACACACCATCAGGCTTCCAAGCAGCTCTCAAGGAAACTCAGTTTTCACACTCTATGCTTAGTGCTCTTTGTGTGCCAAGGACTGAAATGAAGCTTGGTCAGCATCCCACACAAACGAATGCTCCACATGCGGGTTTCACATGCCACCAACTCCACATTCACAGGCAACTTCAGCGCCACAGCCGTTTTCAGATAGCCCTCAATGCAAAGGCTCTAGAAGCAAATATTGGTGTGAGAGCTAATTCAATCAAGGAAACACTGCATGTTGGTGAAGGGCATATTGAAGAAGGATCAGCCGAGTGGTTCTTGTGGGAGAACAACTCCATTTGGCTCACTAACTTCACACACCATCAGGCTTCCAAGCAGCTCTCAAGGAAACTCAGTTTTCACACTCTATGCTTAGTGCCCTTTGTATGGCTACGACTGAAATGAACCTGGTAGAGCATCCCACACAAACGAATGCTCCAATGCGGGTTTCACATGCCACCAACTCCACATTCACAGGCAACTTCAGCGCCACAGCCGTTTTCAGATAGCCCTCAATGCAAAGGCTCTAGACGCAAATATTGGTGTGAGAGCTAATTCAATCAAGGAAACACTGCATGTTGGTGAAGGGCATATTGAAGAAGGATCAGCCGAGTGGTTCTTGTGGGAGAACAACTTCATTTGGCTCACTAACTTCACACACCATCAGGCTTCCAAGCAGCTCTCAAGGAAACTCAGTTTTCACACTCTATGCTTAGTGCCCTTTGAGTGCATTATCTAGGAATGAACCTGGTAGAGCATCCCACACAAACGAATGCTCCACATGCGGGTTTCACATGCCACCAACTCCACATTCACAGGCAACTTCAGCGCCACAGCCGTTTTCAGATAGCCCTCAATGCAAAGGCTCTAGACGCAAGTATTGGTGTGAGAGCTAATTCAATCAAGGAAACACTGCATGTTGGTGAAGGGCATATTGAAGAAGGATCAGCCGAGTGGTTCTTGTGGGAGAACAACTCCATTTGGCTCACTAACTTCACACACCATCAGGCTTCCAAGCAGCTCTCAAGGAAACTCAGTTTTCACACTCTATGCTTAGTGCCCTTTCTATGGCTAGGACTGAAATGAACCTGGTAGAGCATCCCACACAAACGAATGCTCCACATGCGGGTTTCACATGCCACCAACTCCACATTCACAGGCAACTTCAGCGCCACAGCCGTTTTCAGATAGCCCTCAAAGCAAAGGCTCTAGACGCAAATATTGGTGTGAGAGCTAATTCAATCAAGGAAACACTGCATGTTGGTGAAGGGCATATTGAAGAAGGATCAGCCGAGTGGTTCTTGTGGGAGAACAACTCCATTTGGCTCACTAACTTCACACACCGTCAGGCTTCCAAGCAGCTCTCAAGGAAACTCAGTTTTCACACTCTATGCTTAGTGCTCTTTGTGTGCCTAGGACTGAAATGAAGCTTGGTCAGCATCCCACACAAACGAATGCTCCACATGCGGGTTTCACATGCCACCAACTCCACATTCACAGGCAACTTCAGCGCCCGAGCTGTTTTCAGATAGCCCTCAATGCAAAGGCTCTTGACGCAAATATTGGTGTGAGAGCTAATTCAATCAAGGAAACATTGCATGTTGGTGAAGGGCATATTGAAGAAGGATCAGCCGAGTGGTTCTTGTGGGAGAACAACTCCATTTGGCTCACTAACTTCACACACCATCAGGCTTCCAAGCAGCTCTCAAGGAAACTCAGTTTTCACACTCTATGCTTAGTGCCCTTTCTTTACCTACGACTGAAATGAACCTGGTAGAGCATCCCACACAAACGAATGCTCCACATGCGGGTTTCACATGCCACCAACTCCACATTCACAGGCAACTTCAGCGCCACAGCCGTTTTCAGATAGCCCTCAATGCAAAGGCTCTAGACGCAAATATTGGTGTGAGAGCTAATTCAATCAAGGAAACACTGCATGTTGGTGAAGGGCATATTGAAGAAGGATCAGCCGAGTGGTTCTTGTGGGAGAACAACTCCATTTGGCTCACTAACTTCACACACCATCAGGCTTCCAAGCAGCTCTCAAGGAAACTCAGTTTTCACACTCTATGCTTAGTGCCCTTTGTATGGCTAGGACTGAAATGAACCTGGTAGAGCATCCCACACAAACGAATGCTCCACATGCGGGTTTCACATGCCACCAACTCCACATTCACAGGCAACTTCAGCGCCACAGCCATTTTCAGATAGCCCTCAAAGCAAAGGCTCTAGACGCAAATATTGGTGTGAGAGCTAATTCAATCAAGGAAACACTGCATGTTGGTGAAGGGCATATTGAAGAAGGATCAGCTGAGTGGTTCTTGTGGGAGAACAACTCCATTTGGCTCACTAACTTCACACACCATCAGGCTTCCAAGCAGCTCTCAAGGAGACTCAGTTTTCACACTCTATGCTTAGTGCCGTTTGAGTGCCTAGGACTGAAATGAAGCTTGGAGATCATCCCACATAAACGAATGCTCCACATGCCGGTTTCACATGCCACCAACTCCACATTCACAGGCAACTTCAGCGCCACAGCCGTTTTCAGATAGCCCTCAATGCAAAGGCTCTAGACGCAAATATTGGTGTGAGAGCTAATTCAATCAAGGAAACACTGCATGTTGGTGAAGGGCATATTGAAGAAGGATCAGCCGAGTGGTTCTTGTGGGAGAACAACTCCATTTGGCTCACTAACTTCACACACCATCAGGCTTCCAAGCAGCTCTCAAGGAAACTCAGTTTTCACACTCTATGCTTAGTGCTCTTTGTGTGCCTAGGACTGAAATGAAGCTTGGTCAGCATCCCACACAAACGAATGCTCCACATGCGGGTTTCACATGCCACCAACTCCACATTCACAGGCAACTTCAGCGCCACAGCCGTTTTCAGATAGCCCTCAATGCAAAGGCTCTAGACGCAAATATTGGTGTGAGAGCTAATTCAATCAAGGAAATACTGCATGTTGGTGAAGGGCATATTGAAGAAGGATCAGCCGAGTGGTTCTTGTGGGAGAACAACTCCATTTGGCTCACTAACTTCACACACCATCAGGCTTCCAAGCAGCTCTCAAGGAAACTCAGTTTTCACACTCTATGCTTAGTGCTCTTTGTGTGCCTAGGACTGAAATGAAGCTTGGTCAGCATCCCACACAAACGAATGCTCCACATGCGGGTTTCACATGCCACCAACTCCACATTCACAGGCAACTTCAGCGCCACAGCCGTTTTCAGATAGCCCTCAATGCAAAGGCTCTAGACGCAAATATTGGTGTGAGAGCTAATTCAATCAAGGAAACACTGCATGTTGGTGAAGGGCATATTGAAGAAGGATCAGCCGAGTGGTTCTTGTGGGAGAACAACTCCATTTGGCTCACTAACTTCACACACCATCAGGCTTCCAAGCAGCTCTCAAGGAAACTCAGTTTTCACACTCTATGCTTAGTGCCCTTTCTTTGGCTACGACTGAAATGAACCTGGTAGAGCATCCCACACAAACGAATGCTCCACATGCGGGTTTCACATGCCACCAACTCCACATTCACAGGCAACTTCAGCGCCACAGCCGTTTTCAGATAGCCCTCAATGCAAAGGCTCTAGACGCAAATATTGGTGTGAGAGCTAATTCAATCAAGGAAACACTGCATGTTGGTGAAGGGCATATTGAAGAAGGATCAGCCGAGTGGTTCTTGTGGGAGAACAACTCCATTTGGCTCACTAACTTCACACACCATCAGGCTTCCAAGCAGCTCTCAAGGAAACTCAGTTTTCACACTCTATGCTTAGTGCCCTTTGTATGGCTAGGACTGAAATGAACCTGGTAGAGCATCCCACACAAACGAATGCTCCACATGCGGGTTTCACATGCCACCAACTCCACATTCACAGGCAACTTCAGCGCCACAGCCGTTTTCAGATAGCCCTCAAAGCAAAGGCTCTAGACGCAAATATTGGTGTGAGAGCTAATTCAATCAAGGAAACACTGCATGTTGGTGAAGGGCATATTGAAGAAGGATCAGCCGAGTGGTTCTTGTGGGAGAACAACTCCATTTGGCTCACTAACTTCACACAACATCAGGCTTCCAAGCAGCTCTCAAGGAGACTCAGTTTTCACACTCTATGCTTAGTGCCGTTTGAGTGCCTAGGACTGAAATGAAGCTTGGAGATCATCCCACACAAACGAATGCTCCACATGCCGGTTTCACATGCCACCAACTCCACATTCACAGGCAACTTCAGCGCCACAGCCGTTTTCAGATAGCCCTCAATGCAAAGGCTCTAGACGCAAATATTGGTGTGAGAGCTAATTCAATCAAGGAAACACTGCATGTTGGTGAAGGGCATATTGAAGAAGGATCAGCCGAGTGGTTCTTGTGGGAGAACAACTCCATTTGGCTCACTAACTTCACACACCATCAGGCTTCCAAGCAGCTCTCAAGGAAACTCAGTTTTCACACTCTATGCTTAGTGCTCTTTGTGTGCCAAGGACTGAAATGAAGCTTGGTCAGCATCCCACACAAACGAATGCTCCACATGCGGGTTTCACATGCCACCAACTCCACATTCACAGGCAACTTCAGCGCCACAGCCGTTTTCAGATAGCCCTCAATGCAAAGGCTCTAGAAGCAAATATTGGTGTGAGAGCTAATTCAATCAAGGAAACACTGCATGTTGGTGAAGGGCATATTGAAGAAGGATCAGCCGAGTGGTTCTTGTGGGAGAACAACTCCATTTGGCTCACTAACTTCACACACCATCAGGCTTCCAAGCAGCTCTCAAGGAAACTCAGTTTTCACACTCTATGCTTAGTGCCCTTTGTATGGCTACGACTGAAATGAACCTGGTAGAGCATCCCACACAAACGAATGCTCCAATGCGGGTTTCACATGCCACCAACTCCACATTCACAGGCAACTTCAGCGCCACAGCCGTTTTCAGATAGCCCTCAATGCAAAGGCTCTAGACGCAAATATTGGTGTGAGAGCTAATTCAATCAAGGAAACACTGCATGTTGGTGAAGGGCATATTGAAGAAGGATCAGCCGAGTGGTTCTTGTGGGAGAACAACTTCATTTGGCTCACTAACTTCACACACCATCAGGCTTCCAAGCAGCTCTCAAGGAAACTCAGTTTTCACACTCTATGCTTAGTGCCCTTTGAGTGCATTATCTAGGAATGAACCTGGTAGAGCATCCCACACAAACGAATGCTCCACATGCGGGTTTCACATGCCACCAACTCCACATTCACAGGCAACTTCAGCGCCACAGCCGTTTTCAGATAGCCCTCAATGCAAAGGCTCTAGACGCAAGTATTGGTGTGAGAGCTAATTCAATCAAGGAAACACTGCATGTTGGTGAAGGGCATATTGAAGAAGGATCAGCCGAGTGGTTCTTGTGGGAGAACAACTCCATTTGGCTCACTAACTTCACACACCATCAGGCTTCCAAGCAGCTCTCAAGGAAACTCAGTTTTCACACTCTATGCTTAGTGCCCTTTCTATGGCTAGGACTGAAATGAACCTGGTAGAGCATCCCACACAAACGAATGCTCCACATGCGGGTTTCACATGCCACCAACTCCACATTCACAGGCAACTTCAGCGCCACAGCCGTTTTCAGATAGCCCTCAAAGCAAAGGCTCTAGACGCAAATATTGGTGTGAGAGCTAATTCAATCAAGGAAACACTGCATGTTGGTGAAGGGCATATTGAAGAAGGATCAGCCGAGTGGTTCTTGTGGGAGAACAACTCCATTTGGCTCACTAACTTCACACACCGTCAGGCTTCCAAGCAGCTCTCAAGGAAAACTCAGTTTTCACACTCTATGCTTAGTGCTCTTTGTGTGCCTAGGACTGAAATGAAGCTTGGTCAGCATCCCACACAAACGAATGCTCCACATGCGGGTTTCACATGCCACCAACTCCACATTCACAGGCAACTTCAGCGCCCGAGCTGTTTTCAGATAGCCCTCAATGCAAAGGCTCTTGACGCAAATATTGGTGTGAGAGCTAATTCAATCAAGGAAACACTGCATGTTGGTGAAGGGCATATTGAAGAAGGATCAGCCGAGTGGTTCTTGTGGGAGAACAACTCCATTTGGCTCACTAACTTCACACACCATCAGGCTTCCAAGCAGCTCTCAAGGAAACTCAGTTTTCACACTCTATGCTTAGTGCCCTTTCTTTACCTACGACTGAAATGAACCTGGTAGAGCATCCCACACAAACGAATGCTCCACATGCGGGTTTCACATGCCACCAACTCCACATTCACAGGCAACTTCAGCGCCACAGCCGTTTTCAGATAGCCCTCAATGCAAAGGCTCTAGACGCAAATATTGGTGTGAGAGCTAATTCAATCAAGGAAACACTGCATGTTGGTGAAGGGCATATTGAAGAAGGATCAGCCGAGTGGTTCTTGTGGGAGAACAACTCCATTTGGCTCACTAACTTCACACACCATCAGGCTTCCAAGCAGCTCTCAAGGAAACTCAGTTTTCACACTCTATGCTTAGTGCCCTTTGTATGGCTAGGACTGAAATGAACCTGGTAGAGCATCCCACACAAACGAATGCTCCACATGCGGGTTTCACATGCCACCAACTCCACATTCACAGGCAACTTCAGCGCCACAGCCATTTTCAGATAGCCCTCAAAGCAAAGGCTCTAGACACAAATATTGGTGTGAGAGCTAATTCAATCAAGGAAACACTGCATGTTGGTGAAGGGCATATTGAAGAAGGATCAGCTGAGTGGTTCTTGTGGGAGAACAACTCCATTTGGCTCACTAACTTCACACACCATCAGGCTTCCAAGCAGCTCTCAAGGAGACTCAGTTTTCACACTCTATGCTTAGTGCCGTTTGAGTGCCTAGGACTGAAATGAAGCTTGGAGATCATCCCACATAAACGAATGCTCCACATGCCGGTTTCACATGCCACCAACTCCACATTCACAGGCAACTTCAGCGCCACAGCCGTTTTCAGATAGCCCTCAATGCAAAGGCTCTAGACGCAAATATTGGTGTGAGAGCTAATTCAATCAAGGAAACACTGCATGTTGGTGAAGGGCATATTGAAGAAGGATCAGCCGAGTGGTTCTTGTGGGAGAACAACTCCATTTGGCTCACTAACTTCACACACCATCAGGCTTCCAAGCAGCTCTCAAGGAAACTCAGTTTTCACACTCTATGCTTAGTGCTCTTTGTGTGCCTAGGACTGAAATGAAGCTTGGTCAGCATCCCACACAAACGAATGCTCCACATGCGGGTTTCACATGCCACCAACTCCACATTCACAGGCAACTTCAGCGCCACAGCCGTTTTCAGATAGCCCTCAATGCAAAGGCTCTAGACGCAAATATTGGTGTGAGAGCTAATTCAATCAAGGAAATACTGCATGTTGGTGAAGGGCATATTGAAGAAGGATCAGCCGAGTGGTTCTTGTGGGAGAACAACTCCATTTGGCTCACTAACTTCACACACCATCAGGCTTCCAAGCAGCTCTCAAGGAAACTCAGTTTTCACACTCTATGCTTAGTGCTCTTTGTGTGCCTAGGACTGAAATGAAGCTTGGTCAGCATCCCACACAAACGAATGCTCCACATGCGGGT
>NW_026697472.1:0-35569 GCF_030435755.1 Ochotona princeps | reverse complement strand
TAGGAAACTCAGTTTTCACACTCTATGCTTAGTGCCCTTTGAGTGCATTATCTAGGAATGAACCTGGTAGAGCATCCCACACAAACGAATGCTCCACATGCGGGTTTCACATGCCACCAACTCCACATTCACAGGCAACTTCAGCGCCACAGCCGTTTTCAGATAGCCCTCAATGCAAAGGCTCTAGACGCCAATATTGGTGTGAGAGCTAATTCAATCAAGGAAACACTGCATGTTGGTGAAGGGCATATTGAAGAAGGATCAGCCGAGTGGTTCTTGTGGGAGAACAACTCCATTTGGCTCACTAACTTCACACACCATCAGGCTTCCAAGCAGCTCTCAAGGAAACTCAGTTTTCACACTCTATGTTTAGTGCCCTTTGAATGCATTATCTAGGAATGAACCTGGTAGAGCATCCCACACAAACGAATGCTCCACATGCGGGTTTCACATGCCACCAACTCCACATTCACAGGCAACTTCAGCGCCACAGCCGTTTTCAGATAGCCCTCAATGCAAAGGCTCTAGACGCAAATATTGGTGTGAGAGCTAATTCAATCAAGGAAACACTGCATGTTGGTGAAGGGCATATTGAAGAAGGATCAGCCGAGTGGTTCTTGTGGGAGAACAACTCCATTTGGCTCACTAACTTCACACACCATCAGGCTTCCCAAGCAGCTCTCAAGGAAACTCAGTTTTCACACTCTATGTTTAGTGCCCTTTGAATGCATTATCTAGGAATGAACCTGGTAGAGCATCCCACACAAACGAATGCTCCACATGCGGGTTTCACATGCCACCAAACTCCACATTCACAGGCAACTTCAGCGCCACAGCCGTTTTCAGATAGCCCTCAATGCAAAGGCTCTAGACGCAAATATTGGTGTGAGAGCTAATTCAATCAAGGAAACACTGCATGTTGGTGAAGGGCATATTGAAGAAGGATCAGCCGAGTGGTTCTTGTGGGAGAACAACTCCATTTGGCTCACTAACTTCACACACCATCAGGCTTCCAAGCAGCTCTCAAGGAAACTCAGTTTTCACACTCTATGCTTAGTGCCCTTTGAGTGCATTATATAGGAATGAACCTGGTAGAGCATCCCACACAAACGAATGCTCCACATGCGGGTTTCACATGCCACCAACTCCACATTCACAGGCAACTTCAGCGCCACTGCCGTTTTCAGATAGCCCTCAATGCAAAGGCTCTAGACGCAAATATTGGTGTGAGAGCTAATTCAATCAAGGAAACACTGCATGTTGGTGAAGGGCATATTGAAGAAGGATCAGCCGAGTGGTTCTTGTGGGAGAACAACTCCATTTGGCTCACTAACTTCACACACCATCAGGCTTCCAAGCAGCTCTCAAGGAAACTCAGTTTTTACACTCTATGCTTAGTGCCCTTTGAGTGCATTATCTAGGAATGAACCTGGTAGAGCATCACACACAAACGAATGCTCCACATGCGGGTTTCACATGCCACCAACTCCACATTCACAGGCAACTTCAGCGCCACTGCCGTTTTCAGATAGCCCTCAATGCAAAGGCTCTAGACGCAAATATTGGTGTGAGAGCTAATTCAATCAAGGAAACACTGCATGTTGGTGAAGGGCATATTGAAGAAGGATCAGCCGAGTGGTTCTTGTGGGAGAACAACTCCATTTGGCTCACTAACTTCACACACCATCAGGCTTCCAAGCAGCTCTCAAGGAAACTCAGTTTTCACACTCTATGCTTAGTGCCCTTTGAGTGCATTATCTAGGAATGAACCTGGTAGAGCATCCACACAAACGAATGCTCCACATGCGGGTTTCACATGCCACCAACTCCACATTCACAGGCAACTTCAGCGCCACAGCCGTTTTCAGATAGCCCTCAATGCAAAGGCTCTAGACCAAATATTGGTGTGAGAGCTAATTCAATCAAGGAAACACTGCATGTTGGTGAAGCGCATATTGAAGAAGGATCAGCCGAGTGGTTCTTGTGGGAGAACAACTCCATTTGGCTCACTAACTTCACACACCATCAGGCTTCCAAGCAGCTCTCAAGAAACTCAGTTTTCACACTCTATGTTTAGTGCCCTTTGAATGCATTATCTAGGAATGAACCTGGTAGAGCATCCCACACAAACGAATGCTCCACATGCGGGTTTCACATGCCACCAACTCCACATTCACAGGCAACTTCAGCGCCACAGCCGTTTTTCAGATAGCCCTCAATGCAAAGGCTCTAGACGCAAATATTGGTGTGAGAGCTAATTCAATCAAGGAAACACTGCATGTTGGTGAAGGGCATATTGAAGAAGGATCAGCCGAGTGGTTCTTGTGGGAGAACAACTCCATTTGGCTCACTAACTTCACACACCATCAGGCTTCCAAGCAGCTCTCAAGGAAACTCAGTTTTCACACTCTATGCTTAGTGCCCTTTGAGTGCATTATCTAGGAATGAACCTGGTAGAGCATCCCACACAAACGAATGCTCCACATGCGGGTTTCACATGCCACCAACTCCACATTCACAGGTAACTTCAGCGCCACAGCCGTTTTCAGATAGCCCTCAATGCAAAGGCTCTAGACCCAAATATTGGTGTGAGAGCTAATTCAATCAAGGAAACACTGCATGTTGGTGAAGGGCATATTGAAGAAGGATCAGCCGAGTGGTTCTTGTGGGAGAACAACTCCATTTGGCTCACTAACTTCACACACCATCAGGCTTCCAAGCAGCTCTCAAGGAAACTCAGTTTTCACACTCTATGCTTAGTGCCCTTTGAGTGCATTATCTAGGAATGAACCTGGTAGAGCATCCCACACAAACGAATGCTCCACATGCGGGTTTCACATGCCACCAACTCCACATTCACAGGCAACTTCAGTGCCACAGCCGTTTTCAGATAGCCCTCAATGCAAAGGCTCTAGACACCAATATTGGTGTGAGAGCTAATTCAATCAAGGAAACACTGCATGTTGGTGAAGGGCATATTGAAGAAGGATCAGCCGAGTGGTTCTTGTGGGAGAACAACTCCATTTGGCTCACTAACTTCACACACCATCAGGCTTCCAAGCAGCTCTCAAGGAAACTCAGTTTTCACACTCTATGTTTAGTGCCCTTTGAATGCATTATCTAGGAATGAACCTGGTAGAGCATCCCACACAAACGAATGCTCCACATGCGGGTTTCACATGCCACCAACTCCACATTCACAGGCAACTTCAGCGCCACAGCCGTTTTCAGATAGCCCTCAATGCAAAGGCTCTAGACGCAAATATTGGTGTGAGAGCTAATTCAATCAAGGAAACACTGCATGTTGGTGAAGGGCATATTGAAGAAGGATCAGCCGAGTGGTTCTTGTGGGAGAACAACTCCATTTGGCTCACTAACTTCACACACCATCAGGCTTCCAAGCAGCTCTCAAGGAAACTCAGTTTTCACACTCTATGCTTAGTGCCCTTTGAGTGCATTATCTAGGAATGAACCTGGTACAGCATCACACACAAAGGAATGCTCCACATGCGGGTTTCACATGCCACCAACTCCACATTCACAGGCAACTTCAGCGCCACTGCCGTTTTCAGATAGCCCTCAATGCAAAGGCTCTAGACGCAAATATTGGTGTGAGAGCTAATTCAATCAAGGAAACACTGCATGTTGGTGAAGGGCATATTGAAGAAGGATCAGTCGAGTGGTTCTTGTGGGAGAACAACTCCATTTGGCTCACTAACTTCACACACCATCAGGCTTCCAAGCAGCTCTCAAGGAAACTCAGTTTTCACACTCTATGCTTAGTGCCCTTTGAGTGCATTATCTAGGAATGAACCTGGTAGAGCATCACACACAAACGAATGCTCCACATGCGGGTTTCACATGCCACCAACTCCACATTCACAGGCAACTTCAGCGCCACAGCCGTTTTCAGAAAGCCCTCAATGCAAAGGCTCTAGACCCAAATATTGGTGTGAGAGCTAATTCAATCAAGGAAACACTGCATGTTGGTGAAGGGCATATTGAAGAAGGATCAGCCGAGTGGTTCTTGTGGGAGAACAACTCCATTTGGCTCACTAACTTCACACACCATCAGGCTTCCAAGCAGCTCTCAAGGAAACTCAGTTTTCACACTCTATGTTTAGTGCCCTTTGAATGCATTATCTAGGAATGAACCTGGTAGAGCATCCCACACAAACGAATGCTCCACATGCGGGTTTCACATGCCACCAACTCCACATTCACAGGCAACTTCAGCGCCACAGCCGTTTTCAGATAGCCCTCAATGCAAAGGCTCTAGACGCCAATATTGGTGTGAGAGCTAATTCAATCAAGGAAACACTGCATGTTGGTGAAGGGCATATTGAAGAAGGATCAGCCGAGTGGTTCTTGTGGGAGAACAACTCCATTTGGCTCACTAACTTCACACACCATCAGGCTTCCAAGCAGCTCTCAAGGAAACTCAGTTTTCACACTCTATGCTTAGTGCCCTTTGAGTGCATTATCTAGGAATGAACCTGGTAGAGCATCCCACACAAACGAATGCTCCACATGCGGGTTTCACATGCCACCAACTCCACATTCACAGGCAACTTCAGCGCCACAGCCGTTTTCAGATAGCCCTCAATGCAAAGGCTCTAGACCCAAATATTGGTGTGAGAGCTAATTCAATCAAGGAAACACTGCATGTTGGTGAAGGGCATATTGAAGAAGGATCAGCCGAGTGGTTCTTGTGGGAGAACAACTCCATTTGGCTCACTAACTTCACACACCATCAGGCTTCCAAGCAGCTCTCAAGGAAACTCAGTTTTCACACTCTATGTTTAGTGCCCTTTGAATGCATTATCTAGGAATGAACCTGGTAGAGCATCCCACACAAACGAATGCTCCACATGCGGGTTTCACATGCCACCAACTCCACATTCACAGGCAACTTCAGCGCCACAGCCGTTTTCAGATAGCCCTCAATGCAAAGGCTCTAGACCCAAATATTGGTGTGAGAGCTAATTCAATCAAGGAAACACTGCATGTTGGTGAAGGGCATATTGAAGAAGGATCAGCCGAGTGGTTCTTGTGGGAGAACAACTCCATTTGGCTCACTAACTTCACACACCATCAGGCTTCCAAGCAGCTCTCAAGGAAACTCAGTTTTCACACTCTATGCTTAGTGCCCTTTGAGTGCATTATCTAGGAATGAACCTGGTAGAGCATCACACACAAACGAATGCTCCACATGCGGGTTTCACATGCCACCAACTCCACATTCACAGGCAACTTCAGCGCCACAGCCGTTTTCAGATAGCCCTCAATGCAAAGGCTCTAGACCCAAATATTGGTGTGAGAGCTAATTCAATCAAGGAAACACTGCATGTTGGTGAAGGGCATATTGAAGAAGGATCAGCCGAGTGGTTCTTGTGGGAGAACAACTCCATTTGGCTCACTAACTTCACACACCATCAGGCTTCCAAGCAGCTCTCAAGGAAACTCAGTTTTCACACTCTATGCTTAGTGCCCTTTGAGTGCATTATCTAGGAATGAACCTGGTAGAGCATCCCACACAAACGAATGCTCCACATGCGGGTTTCACATGCCACCAACTCCACATTCACAGGCAAGTTCAGCGCCACAGCCGTTTTCAGATAGCCCTCAATGCAAAGGCTCTAGACGCCAATATTGGTGTGAGAGCTAATTCAATCAAGGAAACACTGCATGTTGGTGAAGGGCATATTGAAGAAGGATCAGCCGAGTGGTTCTTGTGGGAGAACAACTCCATTTGGCTCACTAACTTCACACACCATCAGGCTTCCAAGCAGCTCTCAAGGAAACTCAGTTTTCACACTCTATGTTTAGTGCCCTTTGAATGCATTATCTAGGAATGAACCTGGTAGAGCATCCCACACAAACGAATGCTCCACATGCGGGTTTCACATGCCACCAACTCCACATTCACAGGCAACTTCAGCGCCACAGCCGTTTTCAGATAGCCCTCAATGCAAAGGCTCTAGACGCAAATATTGGTGTGAGAGCTAATTCAATCAAGGAAACACTGCATGTTGGTGAAGGGCATATTGAAGAAGGATCAGCCGAGTGGTTCTTGTGGGAGAACAACTCCATTTGGCTCACTAACTTCACACACCATCAGGCTTCCAAGCAGCTCTCAAGGAAACTCAGTTTTCACACTCTATGTTTAGTGCCCTTTGAATGCATTATCTAGGAATGAACCTGGTAGAGCATCCCACACAAACGAATGCTCCACATGCGGGTTTCACATGCCACCAACTCCACATTCACAGGCAACTTCAGCGCCACTGCCGTTTTCAGATAGCCCTCAATGCAAAGGCTCTAGACGCAAATATTGGTGTGAGAGCTAATTCAATCAAGGAAACACTGCATGTTGGTGAAGGGCATATTGAAGAAGGATCAGCCGAGTGGTTCTTGTGGGAGAACAACTCCATTTGGCTCACTAACTTCACACACCATCAGGCTTCCAAGCAGCTCTCAAGGAAACTCAGTTTTCACACTCTATGCTTAGTGCCCTTTGAGTGCATTATCTAGGAATGAACCTGGTAGAGCATCCCACACAAACGAATGCTCCACATGCGGGTTTCACATGCCACCAACTCCACATTGACAGGCAACTTCAGCGCCACAGCCGTTTTCAGATAGCCCTCAATGCAAAGGCTCTAGACGCCAATATTGGTGTGAGAGCTAATTCAATCAAGGAAACACTGCATGTTGGTGAAGGGCATATTGAAGAAGGATCAGCCGAGTGGTTCTTGTGGGAGAACAACTCCATTTGGCTCACTAACTTCACACACCATCAGGCTTCCAAGCAGCTCTCAAGGAAACTCAGTTTTCACACTCTATGCTTAGTGCCCTTTGAGTGCATTATCTAGGAATGAACCTGGTAGAGCATCCCACACAAACGAATGCTCCACATGCGGGTTTCACATGCCACCAACTCCACATTCACAGGCAACTTCAGCGCCACAGCCGTTTTCAGATAGCCCTCAATGCAAAGGCTCTAGACGCCAATATTGGTGTGAGAGCTAATTCAATCAAGGAAACACTGCATGTTGGTGAAGGGCATATTGAAGAAGGATCAGCCGAGTGGTTCTTGTGGGAGAACAACTCCATTTGGCTCACTAACTTCACACACCATCAGGCTTCCAAGCAGCTCTCAAGGAAACTCAGTTTTCACACTCTATGTTTAGTGCCCTTTGAATGCATTATCTAGGAATGAACCTGGTAGAGCATCCCACACAAACGAATGCTCCACATGCGGGTTTCACATGACACCAACTCCACATTCACAGGCAACTTCAGCGCCACAGCCGTTTTCAGATAGCCCTCAATGCAAAGGCTCTAGACCCAAATATTGGTGTGAGAGCTAATTCAATCAAGGAAACACTGCATGTTGGTGAAGGGCATATTGAAGAAGGATCAGCCGAGTGGTTCTTGTGGGAGAACAACTCCATTTGGCTCACTAACTTCACACACCATCAGGCTTCCAAGCAGCTCTCAAGGAAACTCAGTTTTCACACTCTATGCTTAGTGCCCTTTGAGTGCATTATCTAGGAATGAACCTGGTAGAGCATCCCACACAAACGAATGCTCCACATGCGGGTTTCACATGCCACCAACTCCACATTCACAGGCAACTTCAGCGCCACAGCCGTTTTCAGATAGCCCTCAATGCAAAGGCTCTAGACGCAAATATTGGTGTGAGAGCTAATTCAATCAAGGAAACACTGCATGTTGGTGAAGGGCATATTGAAGAAGGATCAGCCGAGTGGTTCTTGTGGGAGAACAACTCCATTTGGCTCACTAACTTCACACACCATCAGGCTTCCAAGCAGCTCTCAAGGAAACTCAGTTTTCACACTCTATGCTTAGTGCCCTTTGAGTGCATTATCTAGGAATGAACCTGGTAGAGCATCCCACACAAACGAATGCTCCACATGCGGGTTTCACATGCCACCAACTCCACATTCACAGGCAACTTCAGCGCCACAGCCGTTTTCAGATAGCCCTCAATGCAAAGGCTCTAGACGCCAATATTGGTGTGAGAGCTAATTCAATCAAGGAAACACTGCATGTTGGTGAAGGGCATATTGAAGAAGGATCAGCCGAGTGGTTCTTGTGGGAGAACAACTCCATTTGGCTCACTAACTTCACACACCATCAGGCTTCCAAGCAGCTCTCAAGGAAACTCAGTTTTCACACTCTATGTTTAGTGCCCTTTGAATGCATTATCTAGGAATGAACCTGGTAGAGCATCCCACACAAACGAATGCTCCACATGCGGGTTTCACATGCCACCAACTCCACATTCACAGGCAACTTCAGCGCCACAGCCGTTTTCAGATAGCCCTCAATGCAAAGGCTCTAGACGCCAATATTGGTGTGAGAGCTAATTCAATCAAGGAAACACTGCATGTTGGTGAAGGGCATATTGAAGAAGGATCAGCCGAGTGGTTCTTGTGGGAGAACAACTCCATTTGGCTCACTAACTTCACACACCATCAGGCTTCCAAGCAGCTCTCAAGGAAACTCAGTTTTCACACTCTATGCTTAGTGCCCTTTGAGTGCATTATCTAGGAATGAACCTGGTAGAGCATCCCACACAAACGAATGCTCCACATGCGGGTTTCACATGCCACCAACTCCACATTCACAGGCAACTTCAGCGCCACAGCCGTTTTCAGATAGCCCTCAATGCAAAGGCTCTAGACGCAAATATTGGTGTGAGAGCTAATTCAATCAAGGAAACACTGCATGTTGGTGAAGGGCATATTGAAGAAGGATCAGCCGAGTGGTTCTTGTGGGAGAACAACTCCATTTGGCTCACTAACTTCACACACCATCAGGCTTCCAAGCAGCTCTCAAGGAAACTCAGTTTTCACACTCTATGCTTAGTGCCCTTTGAGTGCATTATCTAGGAATGAACCTGGTAGAGCATCACACACAAACGAATGCTCCACATGCGGGTTTCACATGCCACCAACTCCACATTCACAGGCAACTTCAGCGCCACAGCCGTTTTCAGATAGCCCTCAATGCAAAGGCTCTAGACGCAAATATTGGTGTGAGAGCTAATTCAATCAAGGAAACACTGCATGTTGGTGAAGGGCATATTGAAGAAGGATCAGCCGAGTGGTTCTTGTGGGAGAACAACTCCATTTGGCTCACTAACTTCACACACCATCAGGCTTCCAAGCAGCTCTCAAGGAAACTCAGTTTTCACACTCTATGTTTAGTGCCCTTTGAATGCATTATCTAGGAATGAACCTGGTAGAGCATCCCACACAAACGAATGCTCCACATGCGGGTTTCACATGCCACCAACTCCACATTCACAGGCAACTTCAGCGCCACAGCCGTTTTCAGATAGCCCTCAATGCAAAGGCTCTAGACGCAAATATTGGTGTGAGAGCTAATTCAATCAAGGAAACACTGCATGTTGGTGAAGGGCATATTGAAGAAGGATCAGTAAAGTGGTTCTTGTGGGAGAACAACTCCATTTGGCTCACTAACTTCACACACCATCAGGCTTCCAAGCAGCTCTCAAGGAAACTCAGTTTTCACACTCTATGCTTAGTGCCCTTTGAGTGCATTATCTAGGAATGAACCTGGTAGAGCATCCCACACAAACGAATGCTCCACATGCGGGTTTCACATGCCACCAACTCCACATTCACAGGCAACTTCAGCGCCACAGCCGTTTTCAGATAGCCCTCAATGCAAAGGCTCTAGACGCAAATATTGGTGTGAGAGCTAATTCAATCAAGGAAACACTGCATGTTGGTGAAGGGCATATTGAAGAAGGATCAGCCGAGTGGTTCTTGTGGGAGAACAACTCCATTTGGCTCACTAACTTCACACACCATCAGGCTTCCAAGCAGCTCTCAAGGAAACTCAGTTTTCACACTCTATGCTTAGTGCCCTTTGAGTGCATTATCTAGGAATGAACCTGGTAGAGCATCACACACAAACGAATGCTCCACATGCGGGTTTCACATGCCACCAACTCCACATTCACAGGCAACTTCAGCGCCACAGCCGTTTTCAGATAGCCCTCAATGCAAAGGCTCTAGACGCAAATATTGGTGTGAGAGCTAATTCAATCAAGGAAACACTGCATGTTGGTGAAGGGCATATTGAAGAAGGATCAGCCGAGTGGTTCTTGTGGGAGAACAACTCCATTTGGCTCACTAACTTCACACACCATCAGGCTTCCAAGCAGCTCTCAAGGAAACTCAGTTTTCACACTCTATGTTTAGTGCCCTTTGAATGCATTATCTAGGAATGAACCTGGTAGAGCATCCCACACAAACGAATGCTCCACATGCGGGTTTCACATGCCACCAACTCCACATTCACAGGCAACTTCAGCGCCACAGCCGTTTTCAGATAGCCCTCAATGCAAAGGCTCTAGACGCAAATATTGGTGTGAGAGCTAATTCAATCAAGGAAACACTGCATGTTGGTGAAGGGCATATTGAAGAAGGATCAGTAAAGTGGTTCTTGTGGGAGAACAACTCCATTTGGCTCACTAACTTCACACACCATCAGGCTTCCAAGCAGCTCTCAAGGAAACTCAGTTTTCACACTCTATGCTTAGTGCCCTTTGAGTGCATTATCTAGGAATGAACCTGGTAGAGCATCACACACAAACGAATGCTCCACATGCGGGTTTCACATGCCACCAACTCCACATTTACAGGCAACTTCAGCGCCACAGCCGTTTTCAGATAGCCCTCAATGCAAAGGCTCTAGACGCCAATATTGGTGTGAGAGCTAATTCAATCAAGGAAACACTGCATGTTGGTGAAGGGCATATTGAAGAAGGATCAGCCGAGTGGTTCTTGTGGGAGAACAACTCCATTTGGCTCACTAACTTCACACACCATCAGGCTTCCAAGCAGCTCTCAAGGAAACTCAGTTTTCACACTCTATGTTTAGTGCCCTTTGAGTGCATTATCTAGGAATGAACCTGGTAGAGCATCACACACAAACGAATGCTCCACATGCGGGTTTCACATGCCACCAACTCCACATTCACAGGCAACTTCAGCGCCACAGCCGTTTTCAGATAGCCCTCAATGCAAAGGCTCTAGACGCCAATATTGGTGTGAGAGCTAATTCAATCAAGGAAACACTGCATGTTGGTGAAGGGCATATTGAAGAAGGATCAGCCGAGTGGTTCTTGTGGGAGAACAACTCCATTTGGCTCACTAACTTCACACACCATCAGGCTTCCAAGCAGCTCTCAAGGAAACTCAGTTTTCACACTCTATGCTTAGTGCCCTTTGAGTGCATTATCTAGGAATGAACCTGGTAGAGCATCCCACACAAACGAATGCTCCACATGCGGGTTTCACATGCCACCAACTCCACATTCACAGGCAACTTCAGCGCCACAGCCGTTTTCAGATAGCCCTCAATGCAAAGGCTCTAGACCCAAATATTGGTGTGAGAGCTAATTCAATCAAGGAAACACTGCATGTTGGTGAAGGGCATATTGAAGAAGGATCAGCCGAGTGGTTCTTGTGGGAGAACAACTCCATTTGGCTCACTAACTTCACACACCATCAGGCTTCCAAGCAGCTCTCAAGGAAACTCAGTTTTCACACTCTATGCTTAGTGCCCTTTGAGCGCATTATCTAGGAATGAACCTGGTAGAGCATCCCACACAAACGAATGCTCCACATGCGGGTTTCACATGCCACCAACTCCACATTCACAGGCAACTTCAGCGCCACAGCCGTTTTCAGATAGCCCTCAATGCAAAGGCTCTAGACCCAAATATTGGTGTGAGAGCTAATTCAATCAAGGAAACACTGCATGTTGGTGAAGGGCATATTGAAGAAGGATCAGCCGAGTGGTTCTTGTGGGAGAACAACTCCATTTGGCTCACTAACTTCACACACCATCAGGCTTCCAAGCAGCTCTCAAGGAAACTCAGTTTTCACACTCTATGTTTAGTGCCCTTTGAGTGCATTATCTAGGAATGAACCTGGTAGAGCATCCCACACAAACGAATGCTCCACATGCGGGTTTCACATGCCACCAACTCCACATTCACAGGCAACTTCAGCGCCACAGCCGTTTTCAGATAGCCCTCAATGCAAAGGCTCTAGACGCCAATATTGGTGTGAGAGCTAATTCAATCAAGGAAACACTGCATGTTGGTGAAGGGCATATTGAAGAAGGATCAGCCGAGTGGTTCTTGTGGGAGAACAACTCCATTTGGCTCACTAACTTCACACACCATCAGGCTTCCAAGCAGCTCTCAAGGAAACTCAGTTTTCACACTCTATGCTTAGTGCCCTTTGAGTGCATTATCTAGGAATGAACCTGGTAGAGCATCACACATAAACGAATGCTCCACATGCGGGTTTCACATGCCACCAACTCCACATTCACAGGCAACTTCAGCGCCAAAGCCGTTTTCAGATAGCCCTCAATGCAAAGGCTCTAGACCCAAATATTGGTGTGAGAGCTAATTCAATCAAGGAAACACTGCATGTTGGTGAAGGGCATATTGAAGAAGGATCAGCCGAGTGGTTCTTGTGGGAGAACAACTCCATTTGGCTCACTAACTTCACACACCATCAGGCTTCCAAGCAGCTCTCAAGGAAACTCAGTTTTCACACTCTATGCTTAGTGCCCTTTGAGTGCATTATCTAGGAATGAACCTGGTAGAGCATCCCACACAAACGAATGCTCCACATGCGGGTTTCACATGCCACCAACTCCACATTCACAGGCAAGTTCAGCGCCACAGCCGTTTTCAGATAGCCCTCAATGCAAAGGCTCTAGACCCAAATATTGGTGTGAGAGCTAATTCAATCAAGGAAACACTGCATGTTGGTGAAGGGCATATTGAAGAAGGATCAGCCGAGTGGTTCTTGTGGGAGAACAACTCCATTTGGCTCACTAACTTCACACACCATCAGGCTTCCAAGCAGCTCTCAAGGAAATTCAGTTTTCACACTCTATGCTTAGTGCCCTTTGAGTGCATTATCTAGGAATGAACTTCCTAGAGCATCCCACAGAAACGAATGCTCCACATGCGGGTTTCACATGCCACCAACTCCACATTCACAGGCAACTTCAGCGCCACAGCCGTTTTCAGATAGCCCTCAATGCAAAGGCTCTAGACGCAAATATTGGTGTGAGAGCTAATTCAATCAAGGAAACACTGCATGTTGGTGAAGGGCATATTGAAGAAGGATCAGCCGAGTGGTTCTTGTGGGAGAACAACTCCATTTGGCTCACTAACTTCACACACCATCAGGCTTCCAAGCAGCTCTCAAGGAAACTCAGTTTTCACACTCTATGCTTAGTGCCCTTTGAGTGCATTATCTAGGAATGAACCTGGTAGAGCATCCCACACAAACGAATGCTCCACATGCGGGTTTCACATGCCACCAACTCCACATTCACAGGTAACTTCAGCGCCACAGCCGTTTTCAGATAGCCCTCAATGCAAAGGCTCTAGACCCAAATATTGGTGTGAGAGCTAATTCAATCAAGGAAACACTGCATGTTGGTGAAGGGCATATTGAAGAAGGATCAGCCGAGTGGTTCTTGTGGGAGAACAACTCCATTTGGCTCACTAAATTCACACACCATCAGGCTTCCAAGCAGCTCTCAAGGAAACTCAGTTTTCACACTCTATGTTTAGTGCCCTTTGAATGCATTATCTAGGAATGAACCTGGTAGAGCATCCCACACAAACGAATGCTCCACATGCGGGTTTCACATGCCACCAACTCCACATTCACAGGCAACTTCAGCGCCACAGCCGTTTTCAGATAGCCCTCAATGCAAAGGCTCTAGACGCCAATATTGGTGTGAGAGCTAATTCAATCAAGGAAACAATGCATGTTGGTGAAGGGCATATTGAAGAAGGATCAGCCGAGTGGTTCTTGTGGGAGAACAACTCCATTTGGCTCACTAACTTCACACACCATCAGGCTTCCAAGCAGCTCTCAAGGAAACTCAGTTTTCACACTCTATGCTTAGTGCCCTTTGAGTGCATTATCTAGGAATGAACCTGGTAGAGCATCCCACACAAACGAATGCTCCACATGCGGGTTTCACATGCCACCAACTCCACATTCACAGGCAACTTCAGCGCCACAGCCGTTTTCAGATAGCCCTCAATGCAAAGGCTCTAGACGCCAATATTGGTGTGAGAGCTAATTCAATCAAGGAAACACTGCATGTTGGTGAAGGGCATATTGAAGAAGGATCAGCCGAGTGGTTCTTGTGGGAGAACAACTCCATTTGGCTCACTAACTTCACACACCATCAGGCTTCCAAGCAGCTCTCAAGGAAACTCAGTTTTCACACTCTATGCTTAGTGCCCTTTGAGTGCATTATCTAGGAATGAACCTGGTAGAGCATCCCACACAAACGAATGCTCCACATGCGGGTTTCACATGCCACCAACTCCACATTCACAGGCAACTTCAGCGCCACAGCCGTTTTCAGATAGCCCTCAATGCAAAGGCTCTAGACCCAAATATTGGTGTGAGAGCTAATTCAATCAAGGAAACACTGCATGTTGGTGAAGGGCATATTGAAGAAGGATCAGCCGAGTGGTTCTTGTGGGAGAACAACTCCATTTGGCTCACTAACTTCACACACCATCAGGCTTCCAAGCAGCTCTCAAGGAAACTCAGTTTTCACACTCTATGCTTAGTGCCCTTTGAGCGCATTATCTAGGAATGAACCTGGTAGAGCATCCCACACAAACGAATGCTCCACATGCGGGTTTCACATGCCACCAACTCCACATTCACAGGCAACTTCAGCGCCACAGCCGTTTTCAGATAGCCCTCAATGCAAAGGCTCTAGACGCAAATATTGGTGTGAGAGCTAATTCAATCAAGGAAACACTGCATGTTGGTGAAGGGCATATTGAAGAAGGATCAGCCGAGTGGTTCTTGTGGGAGAACAACTCCATTTGGCTCACTAACTTCACACACCATCAGGCTTCCAAGCAGCTCTCAAGGAAACTCAGTTTTCACACTCTATGTTTAGTGCCCTTTGAGTGCATTATCTAGGAATGAACCTGGTAGAGCATCCCACACAAACGAATGCTCCACATGCGGGTTTCACATGCCACCAACTCCACATTCACAGGCAACTTCAGCGCCACAGCCGTTTTCAGATAGCCCTCAATGCAAAGGCTCTAGACGCCAATATTGGTGTGAGAGCTAATTCAATCAAGGAAACACTGCATGTTGGTGAAGGGCATATTGAAGAAGGATCAGCCGAGTGGTTCTTGTGGGAGAACAACTCCATTTGGCTCACTAACTTCACACACCATCAGGCTTCCAAGCAGCTCTCAAGGAAACTCAGTTTTCACACTCTATGCTTAGTGCCCTTTGAGTGCATTATCTAGGAATGAACCTGGTAGAGCATCACACATAAACGAATGCTCCACATGCGGGTTTCACATGCCACCAACTCCACATTCACAGGCAACTTCAGCGCCAAAGCCGTTTTCAGATAGCCCTCAATGCAAAGGCTCTAGACCCAAATATTGGTGTGAGAGCTAATTCAATCAAGGAAACACTGCATGTTGGTGAAGGGCATATTGAAGAAGGATCAGCCGAGTGGTTCTTGTGGGAGAACAACTCCATTTGGCTCACTAACTTCACACACCATCAGGCTTCCAAGCAGCTCTCAAGGAAACTCAGTTTTCACACTCTATGCTTAGTGCCCTTTGAGTGCATTATCTAGGAATGAACCTGGTAGAGCATCCCACACAAACGAATGCTCCACATGCGGGTTTCACATGCCACCAACTCCACATTCACAGGCAAGTTCAGCGCCACAGCCGTTTTCAGATAGCCCTCAATGCAAAGGCTCTAGACCCAAATATTGGTGTGAGAGCTAATTCAATCAAGGAAACACTGCATGTTGGTGAAGGGCATATTGAAGAAGGATCAGCCGAGTGGTTCTTGTGGGAGAACAACTCCATTTGGCTCACTAACTTCACACACCATCAGGCTTCCAAGCAGCTCTCAAGGAAATTCAGTTTTCACACTCTATGCTTAGTGCCCTTTGAGTGCATTATCTAGGAATGAACTTCCTAGAGCATCCCACAGAAACGAATGCTCCACATGCGGGTTTCACATGCCACCAACTCCACATTCACAGGCAACTTCAGCGCCACAGCCGTTTTCAGATAGCCCTCAATGCAAAGGCTCTAGACGCAAATATTGGTGTGAGAGCTAATTCAATCAAGGAAACACTGCATGTTGGTGAAGGGCATATTGAAGAAGGATCAGCCGAGTGGTTCTTGTGGGAGAACAACTCCATTTGGCTCACTAACTTCACACACCATCAGGCTTCCAAGCAGCTCTCAAGGAAACTCAGTTTTCACACTCTATGCTTAGTGCCCTTTGAGTGCATTATCTAGGAATGAACCTGGTAGAGCATCCCACACAAACGAATGCTCCACATGCGGGTTTCACATGCCACCAACTCCACATTCACAGGCAACTTCAGCGCCACAGCCGTTTTCAGATAGCCCTCAATGCAAAGGCTCTAGACCCAAATATTGGTGTGAGAGCTAATTCAATCAAGGAAACACTGCATGTTGGTGAAGGGCATATTGAAGAAGGATCAGCCGAGTGGTTCTTGTGGGAGAACAACTCCATTTGGCTCACTAAATTCACACACCATCAGGCTTCCAAGCAGCTCTCAAGGAAACTCAGTTTTCACACTCTATGTTTAGTGCCCTTTGAATGCATTATCTAGGAATGAACCTGGTAGAGCATCCCACACAAACGAATGCTCCACATGCGGGTTTCACATGCCACCAACTCCACATTCACAGGCAACTTCAGCGCCACAGCCGTTTTCAGATAGCCCTCAATGCAAAGGCTCTAGACGCCAATATTGGTGTGAGAGCTAATTCAATCAAGGAAACAATGCATGTTGGTGAAGGGCATATTGAAGAAGGATCAGCCGAGTGGTTCTTGTGGGAGAACAACTCCATTTGGCTCACTAACTTCACACACCATCAGGCTTCCAAGCAGCTCTCAAGGAAACTCAGTTTTCACACTCTATGCTTAGTGCCCTTTGAGTGCATTATCTAGGAATGAACCTGGTAGAGCATCCCACACAAACGAATGCTCCACATGCGGGTTTCACATGCCACCAACTCCACATTCACAGGCAACTTCAGCGCCACAGCCGTTTTCAGATAGCCCTCAATGCAAAGGCTCTAGACCCAAATATTGGTGTGAGAGCTAATTCAATCAAGGAAACACTGCATGTTGGTGAAGGGCATATTTAAGAAGGATCAGCCGAGTGGTTCTTGTGGGAGAACAACTCCATTTGGCTCACTAACTTCACACACCATCAGGCTTCCAAGCAGCTCTCAAGGAAACTCAGTTTTCACACTCTATGCTTAGTGCCCTTTGAGTGCATTATCTAGGAATGAACCTGGTAGAGCATCCCACACAAACGAATGCTCCACATGCGGGTTTCACATGCCACCAACTCCACATTCACAGGCAAGTTCAGCGCCACAGCCGTTTTCAGATAGCCCTCAATGCAAAGGCTCTAGACCCAAATATTGGTGTGAGAGCTAATTCAATCAAGGAAACACTGCATGTTGGTGAAGGGCATATTGAAGAAGGATCAGCCGAGTGGTTCTTGTGGGAGAACAACTCCATTTGGCTCACTAACTTCACACACCATCAGGCTTCCAAGCAGCTCTCAAGGAAACTCAGTTTTCACACTCTATGCTTAGTGCCCTTTGAGTGCATTATCTAGGAATGAACCTGGTAGAGCATCCCACACAAACGAATGCTCCACATGCGGGTTTCACATGCCACCAACTCCACATTCACAGGCAACTTCAGCGCCACAGCCGTTTTCAGATAGCCCTCAATGCAAAGGCTCTAGACGCCAATATTGGTGTGAGAGCTAATTCAATCAAGGAAACACTGCATGTTGGTGAAGGGCATATTGAAGAAGGATCAGCTGAGTGGTTCTTGTGGGAGAACAACTCCATTTGGCTCACTAACTTCACACACCATCAGGCTTCCAAGCAGCTCTCAAGGAAACTCAGTTTTCACACTCTATGTTTAGTGCCCTTTGAATGCATTATCTAGGAATGAACCTGGTAGAGCATCCCACACAAACGAATGCTCCACATGCGGGTTTCACATGCCACCAACTCCACATTCACAGGCAACTTCAGCGCCACAGCCGTTTTCAGATAGCCCTCAATGCAAAGGCTCTAGACCCAAATATTGGTGTGAGAGCTAATTCAATCAAGGAAACACTGCATGTTGGTGAAGGGCATATTGAAGAAGGATCAGCCGAGTGGTTCTTGTGGGAGAACAACTCCATTTGGCTCACTAACTTCACACACCATCAGGCTTCCAAGCAGCTCTCAAGGAAACTCAGTTTTCACACTCTATGCTTAGTGCCCTTTGAGTGCATTATCTAGGAATGAACCTGGTAGAGCATCCCACACAAACGAATGCTCCACATGCGGGTTTCACATGCCACCAACTCCACATTCACAGGCAACTTCAGCGCCACAGCCGTTTTCAGATAGCCCTCAATGCAAAGGCTCTAGACCCAAATATTGGTGTGAGAGCTAATTCAATCAAGGAAACACTGCATGTTGGTGAAGGGCATATTGAAGAAGGATCAGCCGAGTGGTTCTTGTGGGAGAACAACTCCATTTGGCTCACTAACTTCACACACCATCAGGCTTCCAAGCAGCTCTCAAGGAAACTCAGTTTTCACACTCTATGCTTAGTGCCCTTTGAGTGCATTATCTAGGAATGAACCTGGTAGAGCATCCCACACAAACGAATGCTCCACATGCGGGTTTCACATGCCACCAACTCCACATTCACAGGCAAGTTCAGCGCCACAGCCGTTTTCAGATAGCCCTCAATGCAAAGGCTCTAGACGCCAATATTGGTGTGAGAGCTAATTCAATCAAGGAAACACTGCATGTTGGTGAAGGGCATATTGAAGAAGGATCAGCTGAGTGGTTCTTGTGGGAGAACAACTCCATTTGGCTCACTAACTTCACACACCATCAGGCTTCCAAGCAGCTCTCAAGGAAACTCAGTTTTCACACTCTATGTTTAGTGCCCTTTGAATGCATTATCTAGGAATGAACCTGGTAGAGCATCCCACACAAACGAATGCTCCACATGCGGGTTTCACATGCCACCAACTCCACATTCACAGGCAAGTTCAGCGCCACAGCCGTTTTCAGATAGCCCTCAATGCAAAGGCTCTAGACCCAAATATTGGTGTGAGAGCTAATTCAATCAAGGAAACACTGCATGTTGGTGAAGGGCATATTGAAGAAGGATCAGCCGAGTGGTTCTTGTGGGAGAACAACTCCATTTGGCTCACTAACTTCACACACCATCAGGCTTCCAAGCAGCTCTCAAGGAAACTCAGTTTTCACACTCTATGCTTAGTGCCCTTTGAGTGCATTATCTAGGAATGAACCTGGTAGAGCATCCCACACAAACGAATGCTCCACATGCGGGTTTCACATGCCACCAACTCCACATTCACAGGCAACTTCAGCGCCACAGCCGTTTTCAGATAGCCCTCAATGCAAAGGCTCTAGACGCCAATATTGGTGTGAGAGCTAATTCAATCAAGGAAACACTGCATGTTGGTGAAGGGCATATTGAAGAAGGATCAGCTGAGTGGTTCTTGTGGGAGAACAACTCCATTTGGCTCACTAACTTCACACACCATCAGGCTTCCAAGCAGCTCTCAAGGAAACTCAGTTTTCACACTCTATGTTTAGTGCCCTTTGAATGCATTATCTAGGAATGAACCTGGTAGAGCATCCCACACAAACGAATGCTCCACATGCGGGTTTCACATGCCACCAACTCCACATTCACAGGCAACTTCAGCGCCACAGCCGTTTTCAGATAGCCCTCAATGCAAAGGCTCTAGACCCAAATATTGGTGTGAGAGCTAATTCAATCAAGGAAACACTGCATGTTGGTGAAGGGCATATTGAAGAAGGATCAGCCGAGTGGTTCTTGTGGGAGAACAACTCCATTTGGCTCACTAACTTCACACACCATCAGGCTTCCAAGCAGCTCTCAAGGAAACTCAGTTTTCACACTCTATGCTTAGTGCCCTTTGAGTGCATTATCTAGGAATGAACCTGGTAGAGCATCCCACACAAACGAATGCTCCACATGCGGGTTTCACATGCCACCAACTCCACATTCACAGGCAACTTCAGCGCCACAGCCGTTTTCAGATAGCCCTCAATGCAAAGGCTCTAGACCCAAATATTGGTGTGAGAGCTAATTCAATCAAGGAAACACTGCATGTTGGTGAAGGGCATATTGAAGAAGGATCAGCCGAGTGGTTCTTGTGGGAGAACAACTCCATTTGGCTCACTAACTTCACACACCATCAGGCTTCCAAGCAGCTCTCAAGGAAACTCAGTTTTCACACTCTATGCTTAGTGCCCTTTGAGTGCATTATCTAGGAATGAACCTGGTAGAGCATCCCACACAAACGAATGCTCCACATGCGGGTTTCACATGCCACCAACTCCACATTCACAGGCAAGTTCAGCGCCACAGCCGTTTTCAGATAGCCCTCAATGCAAAGGCTCTAGACGCCAATATTGGTGTGAGAGCTAATTCAATCAAGGAAACACTGCATGTTGGTGAAGGGCATATTGAAGAAGGATCAGCTGAGTGGTTCTTGTGGGAGAACAACTCCATTTGGCTCACTAACTTCACACACCATCAGGCTTCCAAGCAGCTCTCAAGGAAACTCAGTTTTCACACTCTATGTTTAGTGCCCTTTGAATGCATTATCTAGGAATGAACCTGGTAGAGCATCCCACACAAACGAATGCTCCACATGCGGGTTTCACATGCCACCAACTCCACATTCACAGGCAACTTCAGCGCCACAGCCGTTTTCAGATAGCCCTCAATGCAAAGGCTCTAGACCCAAATATTGGTGTGAGAGCTAATTCAATCAAGGAAACACTGCATGTTGGTGAAGGGCATATTGAAGAAGGATCAGCCGAGTGGTTCTTGTGGGAGAACAACTCCATTTGGCTCACTAACTTCACACACCATCAGGCTTCCAAGCAGCTCTCAAGGAAACTCAGTTTTCACACTCTATGCTTAGTGCCCTTTGAGTGCATTATCTAGGAATGAACCTGGTAGAGCATCCCACACAAACGAATGCTCCACATGCGGGTTTCACATGCCACCAACTCCACATTCACAGGCAACTTCAGCGCCACAGCCGTTTTCAGATAGCCCTCAATGCAAAGGCTCTAGACGCCAATATTGGTGTGAGAGCTAATTCAATCAAGGAAACACTGCATGTTGGTGAAGGGCATATTGAAGAAGGATCAGCCGAGTGGTTCTTGTGGGAGAACAACTCCATTTGGCTCACTAACTTCACACACCATCAGGCTTCCAAGCAGCTCTCAAGGAAACTCAGTTTTCACACTCTATGTTTAGTGCCCTTTGAATGCATTATCTAGGAATGAACCTGGTAGAGCATCCCACACAAACGAATGCTCCACATGCGGGTTTCACATGCCACCAACTCCACATTCACAGGCAACTTCAGCGCCACAGCCGTTTTCAGATAGCCCTCAATGCAAAGGCTCTAGACGCCAATATTGGTGTGAGAGCTAATTCAATCAAGGAAACACTGCATGTTGGTGAAGGGCATATTGAAGAAGGATCAGCCGAGTGGTTCTTGTGGGAGAACAACTCCATTTGGCTCACTAACTTCACACACCATCAGGCTTCCAAGCAGCTCTCAAGGAAACTCAGTTTTCACACTCTATGCTTAGTGCCCTTTGAGTGCATTATCTAGGAATGAACCTGGTAGAGCATCCCACACAAACGAATGCTCCACATGCGGGTTTCACATGCCACCAACTCCACATTCACAGGCAACTTCAGCGCCACAGCAGTTTTCAGATAGCCCTCAATGCAAAGGCTCTAGACGCAAATATTGGTGTGAGAGCTAATTCAATCAAGGAAACACTGCATGTTGGTGAAGGGCATATTGAAGAAGGATCAGCCGAGTGGTTCTTGTGGGAGAACAACTCCATTTGGCTCACTAACTTCACACACCATCAGGCTTCCAAGCAGCTCTCAAGGAAACTCAGTTTTCACACTCTATGCTTAGTGCCCTTTGAGTGCATTATCTAGGAATGAACCTGGTAGAGCATCACACACAAACGAATGCTCCACATGCGGGTTTCACATGCCACCAACTCCACATTCACAGGCAACTTCAGCGCCACAGCCGTTTTCAGATAGCCCTCAATGCAAAGGCTCTAGACGCCAATATTGGTGTGAGAGCTAATTCAATCAAGGAAACACTGCATGTTGGTGAAGGGCATATTGAAGAAGGATCAGCCGAGTGGTTCTTGTGGGAGAACAACTCCATTTGGCTCACTAACTTCACACACCATCAGGCTTCCAAGCAGCTCTCAAGGAAACTCAGTTTTCACACTCTATGTTTAGTGCCCTTTGAATGCATTATCTAGGAATGAACCTGGTAGAGCATCCCACACAAACGAATGCTCCACATGCGGGTTTCACATGCCACCAACTCCACATTCACAGGCAACTTCAGCGCCACAGCCGTTTTCAGATAGCCCTCAATGCAAAGGCTCTAGACGCAAATATTGGTGTGAGAGCTAATTCAATCAAGGAAACACTGCATGTTGGTGAAGGGCATATTGAAGAAGGATCAGCCGAGTGGTTCTTGTGGGAGAACAACTCCATTTGGCTCACTAACTTCACACACCATCAGGCTTCCAAGCAGCTCTCAAGGAAACTCAGTTTTCACACTCTATGCTTAGTGCCCTTTGAGTGCATTATCTAGGAATGAACCTGGTAGAGCATCCCACACAAACGAATGCTCCACATGCGGGTTTCACATGCCACCAACTCCACATTCACAGGCAACTTCAGCGCCACAGCCGTTTTCAGATAGCCCTCAATGCAAAGGCTCTAGACGCCAATATTGGTGTGAGAGCTAATTCAATCAAGGAAACACTGCATGTTGGTGAAGGGCATATTGAAGAAGGATCAGCCGAGTGGTTCTTGTGGGAGAACAACTCCATTTGGCTCACTAACTTCACACACCATCAGGCTTCCAAGCAGCTCTCAAGGAAACTCAGTTTTCACACTCTATGCTTAGTGCCCTTTGAGTGCATTATCTAGGAATGAACCTGGTAGAGCATCCCACAGAAACGAATGCTCCACATGCGGGTTTCACATGCCACCAACTCCACATTCACAGGCAACTTCAGCGCCACAGCCATTTTCAGATAGCCCTCAATGCAAAGGCTCTAGACCCAAATATTGGTGTGAGAGCTAATTCAATCAAGGAAACACTGCATGTTGGTGAAGGGCATATTGAAGAAGGATCAGCCGAGTGGTTCTTGTGGGAGAACAACTCCATTTGGCTCACTAACTTCACACACCATCAGGCTTCCAAGCAGCTCTCAAGGAAACTCAGTTTTCACACTCTATGCTTAGTGCCCTTTGAGTGCATTATCTAGGAATGAACCTGGTAGAGCATCACACACAAACGAATGCTCCACATGCGGGTTTCACATGCCACCAACTCCACATTCACAGGCAACTTCAGCGCCACAGCCGTTTTCAGATAGCCCTCAATGCAAAGGCTCTAGACGCCAATATTGGTGTGAGAGCTAATTCAATCAAGGAAACACTGCATGTTGGTGAAGGGCATATTGAAGAAGGATCAGCCGAGTGGTTCTTGTGGGAGAACAACTCCATTTGGCTCACTAACTTCACACACCATCAGGCTTCCAAGCAGCTCTCAAGGAAACTCAGTTTTCACACTCTATGTTTAGTGCCCTTTGAATGCATTATCTAGGAATGAACCTGGTAGAGCATCCCACACAAACGAATGCTCCACATGCGGGTTTCACATGCCACCAACTCCACATTCACAGGCAACTTCAGCGCCACAGCCGTTTTCAGATAGCCCTCAATGCAAAGGCTCTAGACGCCAATATTGGTGTGAGAGCTAATTCAATCAAGGAAACACTGCATGTTGGTGAAGGGCATATTGAAGAAGGATCAGCCGAGTGGTTCTTGTGGGAGAACAACTCCATTTGGCTCACTAACTTCACACACCATCAGGCTTCCAAGCAGCTCTCAAGGAAACTCAGTTTTCACACTCTATGCTTAGTGCCCTTTGAGTGCATTATCTAGGAATGAACCTGGTAGAGCATCCCACACAAACGAATGCTCCACATGCGGGTTTCACATGCCACCAACTCCACATTCACAGGCAACTTCAGCGCCACAGCCGTTTTCAGATAGCCCTCAATGCAAAGGCTCTAGACCCAAATATTGGTGTGAGAGCTAATTCAATCAAGGAAACACTGCATGTTGGTGAAGGGCATATTTAAGAAGGATCAGCCGAGTGGTTCTTGTGGGAGAACAACTCCATTTGGCTCACTAACTTCACACACCATCAGGCTTCCAAGCAGCTCTCAAGGAAACTCAGTTTTCACACTCTATGCTTAGTGCCCTTTGAGTGCATTATCTAGGAATGAACCTGGTAGAGCATCCCACACAAACGAATGCTCCACATGCGGGTTTCACATGCCACCAACTCCACATTCACAGGCAACTTCAGCGCCACAGCCGTTTTCAGATAGCCCTCAATGCAAAGGCTCTAGACGCCAATATTGGTGTGAGAGCTAATTCAATCAAGGAAACACTGCATGTTGGTGAAGGGCATATTGAAGAAGGATCAGCCGAGTGGTTCTTGTGGGAGAACAACTCCATTTGGCTCACTAACTTCACACACCATCAGGCTTCCAAGCAGCTCTCAAGGAAACTCAGTTTTCACACTCTATGTTTAGTGCCCTTTGAATGCATTATCTAGGAATGAACCTGGTAGAGCATCCCACACAAACGAATGCTCCACATGCGGGTTTCACATGCCACCAACTCCACATTCACAGGCAACTTCAGCGCCACAGCCGTTTTCAGATAGCCCTCAATGCAAAGGCTCTAGACGCCAATATTGGTGTGAGAGCTAATTCAATCAAGGAAACACTGCATGTTGGTGAAGGGCATATTGAAGAAGGATCAGCCGAGTGGTTCTTGTGGGAGAACAACTCCATTTGGCTCACTAACTTCACACACCATCAGGCTTCCAAGCAGCTCTCAAGGAAACTCAGTTTTCACACTCTATGCTTAGTGCCCTTTGAGTGCATTATCTAGGAATGAACCTGGTAGAGCATCACACATAAACGAATGCTCCACATGCGGGTTTCACATGCCACCAACTCCACATTCACAGGCAACTTCAGCGCCACAGCCGTTTTCAGATAGCCCTCAATGCAAAGGCTCTAGACGCCAATATTGGTGTGAGAGCTAATTCAATCAAGGAAACACTGCATGTTGGTGAAGGGCATATTGAAGAAGGATCAGCCGAGTGGTTCTTGTGGGAGAACAACTCCATTTGGCTCACTAACTTCACACACCATCAGGCTTCCAAGCAGCTCTCAAGGAAACTCAGTTTTCACACTCTATGCTTAGTGCCCTTTGAGTGCATTATCTAGGAATGAACCTGGTAGAGCATCCCACACAAACGAATGCTCCACATGCGGGTTTCACATGCCACCAACTCCACATTCACAGGCAACTTCAGCGCCACAGCCGTTTTCAGATAGCCCTCAATGCAAAGGCTCTAGACGCCAATATTGGTGTGAGAGCTAATTCAATCAAGGAAACACTGCATGTTGGTGAAGGGCATATTGAAGAAGGATCAGCCGAGTGGTTCTTGTGGGAGAACAACTCCATTTGGCTCACTAACTTCACACACCATCAGGCTTCCAAGCAGCTCTCAAGGAAACTCAGTTTTCACACTCTATGCTTAGTGCCCTTTGAGTGCATTATCTAGGAATGAACCTGGTAGAGCATCCCACACAAACGAATGCTCCACATGCGGGTTTCACATGCCACCAACTCCACATTCACAGGCAACTTCAGCGCCACAGCCGTTTTCAGATAGCCCTCAATGCAAAGGCTCTAGACCCAAATATTGGTGTGAGAGCTAATTCAATCAAGGAAACACTGCATGTTGGTGAAGGGCATATTGAAGAAGGATCAGCCGAGTGGTTCTTGTGGGAGAACAACTCCATTTGGCTCACTAACTTCACACACCATCAGGCTTCCAAGCAGCTCTCAAGGAAACTCAGTTTTCACACTCTATGCTTAGTGCCCTTTGAGTGCATTATCTAGGAATGAACCTGGTAGAGCATCCCACACAAACGAATGCTCCACATGCGGGTTTCACATGCCACCAACTCCACATTCACAGGCAACTTCAGCGCCACAGCCGTTTTCAGATAGCCCTCAATGCAAAGGCTCTAGACGCCAATATTGGTGTGAGAGCTAATTCAATCAAGGAAACACTGCATGTTGGTGAAGGGCATATTGAAGAAGGATCAGCCGAGTGGTTCTTGTGGGAGAACAACTCCATTTGGCTCACTAACTTCACACACCATCAGGCTTCCAAGCAGCTCTCAAGGAAACTCAGTTTTCACACTCTATGCTTAGTGCCCTTTGAGTGCATTATCTAGGAATGAACCTGGTAGAGCATCCCACACAAACGAATGCTCCACATGCGGGTTTCACATGCCACCAACTCCACATTCACAGGCAACTTCAGCGCCACAGCCGTTTTCAGATAGCCCTCAATGCAAAGGCTCTAGACCCAAATATTGGTGTGAGAGCTAATTCAATCAAGGAAACACTGCATGTTGGTGAAGGGCATATTGAAGAAGGATCAGCCGAGTGGTTCTTGTGGGAGAACAACTCCATTTGGCTCACTAACTTCACACACCATCAGGCTTCCAAGCAGCTCTCAAGGAAACTCAGTTTTCACACTCTATGCTTAGTGCCCTTTGAGTGCATTATCTAGGAATGAACCTGGTAGAGCATCCCACACAAACGAATGCTCCACATGCGGGTTTCACATGCCACCAACTCCACATTCACAGGCAACTTCAGCGCCACAGCCGTTTTCAGATAGCCCTCAATGCAAAGGCTCTAGACGCCAATATTGGTGTGAGAGCTAATTCAATCAAGGAAACACTGCATGTTGGTGAAGGGCATATTGAAGAAGGATCAGCCGAGTGGTTCTTGTGGGAGAACAACTCCATTTGGCTCACTAACTTCACACACCATCAGGCTTCCAAGCAGCTCTCAAGGAAACTCAGTTTTCACACTCTATGTTTAGTGCCCTTTGAATGCATTATCTAGGAATGAACCTGGTAGAGCATCCCACACAAACGAATGCTCCACATGCGGGTTTCACAGGCCACCAACTCCACATTCACAGGCAAGTTCAGCGCCACAGCCGTTTTCAGATAGCCCTCAATGCAAAGGCTCTAGACGCCAATATTGGTGTGAGAGCTAATTCAATCAAGGAAACACTGCATGTTGGTGAAGGGCATATTGAAGAAGGATCAGCCGAGTGGTTCTTGTGGGAGAACAACTCCATTTGGCTCACTAACTTCACACACCATCAGGCTTCCAAGCAGCTCTCAAGGAAACTCAGTTTTCACACTCTATGCTTAGTGCCCTTTGAGTGCATTATCTAGGAATGAACCTGGTAGAGCATCACACATAAACGAATGCTCCACATGCGGGTTTCACATGCCACCAACTCCACATTCACAGGCAACTTCAGCGCCACAGCCGTTTTCAGATAGCCCTCAATGCAAAGGCTCTAGACGCCAATATTGGTGTGAGAGCTAATTCAATCAAGGAAACACTGCATGTTGGTGAAGGGCATATTGAAGAAGGATCAGCCGAGTGGTTCTTGTGGGAGAACAACTCCATTTGGCTCACTAACTTCACACACCATCAGGCTTCCAAGCAGCTCTCAAGGAAACTCAGTTTTCACACTCTATGCTTAGTGCCCTTTGAGTGCATTATCTAGGAATGAACCTGGTAGAGCATCCCACACAAACGAATGCTCCACATGCGGGTTTCACATGCCACCAACTCCACATTCACAGGCAACTTCAGCGCCACAGCCGTTTTCAGATAGCCCTCAATGCAAAGGCTCTAGACGCAAATATTGGTGTGAGAGCTAATTCAATCAAGGAAACACTGCATGTTGGTGAAGGGCATATTGAAGAAGGATCAGCCGAGTGGTTCTTGTGGGAGAACAACTCCATTTGGCTCACTAACTTCACACACCATCAGGCTTCCAAGCAGCTCTCAAGGAAACTCAGTTTTCACACTCTATGCTTAGTGCCCTTTGAGTGCATTATCTAGGAATGAACCTGGTAGAGCATCCCACACAAACGAATGCTCCACATGCGGGTTTCACATGCCACCAACTCCACATTCACAGGCAACTTCAGCGCCACAGCCGTTTTCAGATAGCCCTCAATGCAAAGGCTCTAGACGCCAATATTGGTGTGAGAGCTAATTCAATCAAGGAAACACTGCATGTTGGTGAAGGGCATATTGAAGAAGGATCAGCCGAGTGGTTCTTGTGGGAGAACAACTCCATTTGGCTCACTAACTTCACACACCATCAGGCTTCCAAGCAGCTCTCAAGGAAACTCAGTTTTCACACTCTATGCTTAGTGCCCTTTGAGTGCATTATCTAGGAATGAACCTGGTAGAGCATCCCACACAAACGAATGCTCCACATGCGGGTTTCACATGCCACCAACTCCACATTCACAGGCAACTTCAGCGCCACAGCCGTTTTCAGATAGCCCTCAATGCAAAGGCTCTAGACGCCAATATTGGTGTGAGAGCTAATTCAATCAAGGAAACACTGCATGTTGGTGAAGGGCATATTGAAGAAGGATCAGCCGAGAGTTCTTGTGGGAGAACAACTCCATTTGGCTCACTAACTTCACACACCATCAGGCTTCCAAGCAGCTCTCAAGGAAACTCAGTTTTCACAATCTATGTTTAGTGCCCTTTGAATGCATTATCTAGGAATGAACCTGGTAGAGCATCCCACACAAACGAATGCTCCACATGCGGGTTTCACATGCCACCAACTCCACATTCACAGGCAACTTCAGCGCCACAGCCGTTTTCAGATAGCCCTCAATGCAAAGGCTCTAGACGCAAATATTGGTGTGAGAGCTAATTCAATCAAGGAAACAATGCATGTTGGTGAAGGGCATATTGAAGAAGGATCAGCCGAGTGGTTCTTGTGGGAGAACAACTCCATTTGGCTCACTAACTTCACACACCATCAGGCTTCCAAGCAGCTCTCAAGGAAACTCAGTTTTCACACTCTATGCTTAGTGCCCTTTGAGTGCATTATCTAGGAATGAACCTGGTAGAGCATCCCACACAAACGAATGCTCCACATGCGGGTTTCACATGCCACCAACTCCACATTCACAGGCAACTTCAGCGCCACAGCCGTTTTCAGATAGCCCTCAATGCAAAGGCTCTAGACCCAAATATTGGTGTGAGAGCTAATTCAATCAAGGAAACACTGCATGTTGGTGAAGGGCATATTGAAGAAGGATCAGCCGAGTGGTTCTTGTGGGAGAACAACTCCATTTGGCTCACTAACTTCACACACCATCAGGCTTCCAAGCAGCTCTCAAGGAAACTCAGTTTTCACACTCTATGCTTAGTGCCCTTTGAGTGCATTATCTAGGAATGAACCTGGTAGAGCATCCCACACAAACGAATGCTCCACATGCGGGTTTCACATGCCACCAACTCCACATTCACAGGCAACTTCAGCGCCACAGCCGTTTTCAGATAGCCCTCAATGCAAAGGCTCTAGACGCCAATATTGGTGTGAGAGCTAATTCAATCAAGGAAACACTGCATGTTGGTGAAGGGCATATTGAAGAAGGATCAGTCGAGTGGTTCTTGTGGGAGAACAACTCCATTTGGCTCACTAACTTCACACACCATCAGGCTTCCAAGCAGCTCTCAAGGAAACTCAGTTTTCACACTCTATGCTTAGTGCCCTTTGAGTGCATTAGAGCATCACACACAAACGAATGCTCCACATGCGGGTTTCACATGCCACCAACTCCACATTCACAGGCAACTTCAGCGCCACAGCCGTTTTCAGATAGCCCTCAATGCAAAGGCTCTAGACGCAAATATTGGTGTGAGAGCTAATTCAATCAAGGAAACACTGCATGTTGGTGAAGGGCATATTGAAGAAGGATCAGCCGAGTGGTTCTTGTGGGAGAACAACTCCATTTGGCTCACTAACTTCACACACCATCAGGCTTCCAAGCAGCTCTCAAGGAAACTCAGTTTTCACACTCTATGCTTAGTGCCCTTTGAGTGCATTATCTAGGAATGAACCTGGTAGAGCATCACACATAAACGAATGCTCCACATGCGGGTTTCACATGCCACCAACTCCACATTCACAGGCAACTTCAGCGCCACAGCCGTTTTCAGATAGCCCTCAATGCAAAGGCTCTAGACGCCAATATTGGTGTGAGAGCTAATTCAATCAAGGAAACACTGCATGTTGGTGAAGGGCATATTGAAGAAGGATCAGCCGAGTGGTTCTTGTGGGAGAACAACTCCATTTGGCTCACTAACTTCACACACCATCAGGCTTCCAAGCAGCTCTCAAGGAAACTCAGTTTTCACACTCTATGCTTAGTGCCCTTTGAGTGCATTATCTAGGAATGAACCTGGTAGAGCATCCCACACAAACGAATGCTCCACATGCGGGTTTCACATGCCACCAACTCCACATTCACAGGCAACTTCAGCGCCACAGCCGTTTTCAGATAGCCCTCAATGCAAAGGCTCTAGACGCCAATATTGGTGTGAGAGCTAATTCAATCAAGGAAACACTGCATGTTGGTGAAGGGCATATTGAAGAAGGATCAGCCGAGTGGTTCTTGTGGGAGAACAACTCCATTTGGCTCACTAACTTCACACACCATCAGGCTTCCAAGCAGCTCTCAAGGAAACTCAGTTTTCACACTCTATGCTTAGTGCCCTTTGAGTGCATTATCTAGGAATGAACCTGGTAGAGCATCCCACACAAACGAATGCTCCACATGCGGGTTTCACATGCCACCAACTCCACATTCACAGGCAACTTCAGCGCCACAGCCGTTTTCAGATAGCCCTCAATGCAAAGGCTCTAGACGCAAATATTGGTGTGAGAGCTAATTCAATCAAGGAAACACTGCATGTTGGTGAAGGGCATATTGAAGAAGGATCAGCCGAGTGGTTCTTGTGGGAGAACAACTCCATTTGGCTCACTAACTTCACACACCATCAGGCTTCCAAGCAGCTCTCAAGGAAACTCAGTTTTCACACTCTATGCTTAGTGCCCTTTGAGTGCATTATCTAGGAATGAACCTGGTAGAGCATCCCACACAAACGAATGCTCCACATGCGGGTTTCACATGCCACCAACTCCACATTGACAGGCAACTTCAGCGCCACAGCCGTTTTCAGATAGCCCTCAATGCAAAGGCTCTAGACGCCAATATTGGTGTGAGAGCTAATTCAATCAAGGAAACACTGCATGTTGGTGAAGGGCATATTGAAGAAGGATCAGCCGAGAGTTCTTGTGGGAGAACAACTCCATTTGGCTCACTAACTTCACACACCATCAGGCTTCCAAGCAGCTCTCAAGGAAACTCAGTTTTCACAATCTATGTTTAGTGCCCTTTGAATGCATTATCTAGGAATGAACCTGGTAGAGCATCCCACACAAACGAATGCTCCACATGCGGGTTTCACATGCCACCCACTCCACATTCACAGGCAACTTCAGCGCCACAGCCGTTTTCAGATAGCCCTCAATGCAAAGGCTCTAGACGCAAATATTGGTGTGAGAGCTAATTCAATCAAGGAAACACTGCATGTTGGTGAAGGGCATATTGAAGAAGGATCAGCCGAGTGGTTCTTGTGGGAGAACAACTCCATTTGGCTCACTAACTTCACACACCATCAGGCTTCCAAGCAGCTCTCAAGGAAACTCAGTTTTCACACTCTATGCTTAGTGCCCTTTGAGTGCATTATCTAGGAATGAACCTGGTAGAGCATCCCACACAAACGAATGCTCCACATGCGGGTTTCACATGCCACCAACTCCACATTCACAGGCAACTTCAGCGCCACAGCCGTTTTCAGATAGCCCTCAATGCAAAGGCTCTAGACCCAAATATTGGTGTGAGAGCTAATTCAATCAAGGAAACACTGCATGTTGGTGAAGGGCATATTGAAGAAGGATCAGCCGAGTGGTTCTTGTGGGAGAACAACTCCATTTGGCTCACTAACTTCACACACCATCAGGCTTCCAAGCAGCTCTCAAGGAACTCAGTTTTCACACTCTATGCTTAGTGCCCTTTGAGTGCATTATCTAGGAATGAACCTGGTAGAGCATCCCACACAAACGAATGCTCCACATGCGGGTTTCACATGCCACAACTCCCCATTCACAGGCAACTTCAGCGCCACAGCCGTTTTCAGATAGCCCTCAATGCAAAGGCTCTAGACGCAAATATTGGTGTGAGAGCTAATTCAATCAAGGAAACACTGCATGTTGGTGAAGGGCATATTGAAGAAGGATCAGCCGAGTGGTTCTTGTGGGAGAACAACTCCATTTGGCTCACTAACTTCACACACCATCAGGCTTCCAAGCAGCTCTCAAGGAAACTCAGTTTTCACACTCTATGCTTAGTGCCCTTTGAGTGCATTATCTAGGAATGAACTTGGTAGAGCATCCCACACAAACGAATGCTCCACATGCGGGTTTCACATGCCACCAACTCCACATTCACAGGCAACTCAGCGCCACAGCCGTTTTCAGATAGCCCTCAATGCAAAGGCTCTAGACCCAAATATTGGTGGTGAGAGCTAATTCAATCAAGGAAACACTGCATGTTGGTGAAGGGCATATTGAAGAAGGATCAGCCGAGTGGTTCTTGTGGGAGAACAACTCCATTTGGCTCACTAACTTCACACACCATCAGGCTTCCAAGCAGCTCTCAAGGAAACTCAGTTTTCACACTCTATGCTTAGTGCCCTTTGAGTGCATTATCTAGGAATGAACCTGGTAGAGCATCCCACACAAACGAATGCTCCACATGCGGGTTTCACATGCCACCAACTCCACATTCACAGGCAACTTCAGCGCCACAGCCGTTTTCAGATAGCCCTCAATGCAAAGGCTCTAGACGCAAATATTGGTGTGAGAGCTAATTCAATCAAGGAAACACTGCATGTTGGTGAAGGGCATATTGAAGAAGGATCAGTCGAGTGGTTCTTGTGGGAGAACAACTCCATTTGGCTCAAAACTTCACACACCATCAGGCTTCCAAGCAGCTCTCAAGGAAACTCAGTTTTCACACTCTATGCTTAGTGCCCTTTGAGTGCATTAGAGCATCACACACAAACGAATGCTCCACATGCGGGTTTCACATGCCACCAACTCCACATTCACAGGCAACTTCAGCGCCACAGCCGTTTTCAGATAGCCCTCAATCCAAAGGCTCTAGACGCAAATATTGGTGTGAGAGCTAATTCAATCAAGGAAACACTGCATGTTGGTGAAGGGCATATTGAAGAAGGATCAGCCGAGTGGTTCTTGTGGGAGAACAACTCCATTTGGCTCACTAACTTCACACTCCATCAGGCTTCCAAGCAGCTCTCAAGGAAACTCAGTTTTCACACTCTATGCTTAGTGCCCTTTGAGTGCATTATCTAGGAATGAACCTGGTAGAGCATCCCACACAAACGAATGCTCCACATGCGGGTTTTCACATGCCACCAACTCCACATTCACAGGCAACTTCAGCGCCACAGCCGTTTTCAGATAGCCCTCAATGCAAAGGCTCTAGACCCAAATATTGGTGTGAGAGCTAATTCAATCAAGGAAACACTGCATGTTGGTGAAGGGCATATTGAAGAAGGATCAGCCGAGTGGTTCTTGTGGGAGAACAACTCCATTTGGCTCACTAACTTCACACACCATCAGGCTTCCAAGCAGCTCTCAAGGAAACTCAGTTTTCACACTCTATGCTTAGTGCCCTTTGAGTGCATTATCTAGGAATGAACCTGGTAGAGCATCCCACACAAACGAATGCTCCACATGCGGGTTTCACATGCCACCAACTCCACATTCACAGGCAACTTCAGCGCCACAGCCGTTTTCAGATAGCCCTCAATGCAAAGGCTCTAGACGCAAATATTGGTGTGAGAGCTAATTCAATCAAGGAAACACTGCATGTTGGTGAAGGGCATATTGAAGAAGGATCAGCCGAGTGGTTCTTGTGGAGAACAACTCCATTTGGCTCACTAACTTCACACACCATCAGGCTTCCAAGCAGCTCTCAAGGAAACTCAGTTTTCACACTCTATGCTTAGTGCCCTTTGAATGCATTATCTAGGAATGAACTGGTAGAGCATCACACACAAACGAATGCTCCACATGCGGGTTTCACATGCCACCAACTCCACATTCACAGGCAACTTCAGCGCCACAGCCGTTTTCAGATAGCCCTCAATGCAAAGGCTCTAGACGCAAATATTGGTGTGAGAGCTAATTCAATCAAGGAAACACTGCATGTTGGTGAAGGGCATATTGAAGAAGGATCAGCCGAGTGGTTCTTGTGGGAGAACAACTCCATTTGGCTCACTAACTTCACACACCATCAGGCTTCCAAGCAGCTCTCAAGGAAACTCAGTTTTCACACTCTATGTTTAGTGCCCTTGGAGTGCATTATCTAGGAATGAACCTGGTAGAGCATCCCACACAAACGAATGCTCCACATGCGGGTTTCACATGCCACCAACTCCACATTCACAGGCAACTTCAGCGCCACAGCCGTTTTCAGATAGCCCTCAATGCAAAGGCTCTAGACGCAAATATTGGTGTGAGAGCTAATTCAATCAAGGAAACACTGCATGTTGGTGAAGGGCATATTGAAGAAGGATCAGCAGAGTGGTTCTTCTGGGAGAACAACTCCATTTGGCTCACTAACTTCACACACCATCAGGCTTCCAAGCAGCTCTCAAGGAAACTCAGTTTTCACACTCTATGCTTAGTGCCCTTTGAGTGCCTAGGACTGAAATGAAGCTTGGAGAGCATCCCACACAAACGAATGCTCCACATGCGGGTTTCACATGACACCAACTGCACATTCACAGGCAATTTCAGCACCACAGCCGTTTTCAGATAGCCCTCAATGCAAAGGCTCTAGACGCAAATATTGGTGTGAGAGCTAATTCAATCAAGGAAACACTGCATGTTGGTGAAGGGCATATGAAGAAGGATCAGCCGAGTGGTTCTTGTGGGAGAACAACTCCATTTGGCTCACTAACTTCACACACCATCAGGCTTCCAAGCAGCTCTCAAGGAAACTCAGTTTTCACACTCTATGCTTAGTGCCCTTTGAGTGCCTTCGACTGAAATGAAGCTTGGAGAGCATTCCACACAAACGAATGCTCCACATGCGGATTTCACATGACACCAACTCCACATTCACAGGCAATTTCAGCGCCAA
>NW_026697471.1:0-82177 GCF_030435755.1 Ochotona princeps | reverse complement strand
AGCGCCACAGCCGTTTCAGATAGCCTCAATGCAAAGGCTCTAGGCGCAAATATTTGTGTGATAGCTAATTCAATCAAGGAAACACTGCATGTTGGTGAAGCGCATATTGAAGAAGAATCATCCGAGTGGTTCTTGTGGGAGAACAACTCCATTTGGCTCACTAACTTCACACACCATCAGGCTTCCAAGCAGCTCTCAAGGAAACTCAGTTTTCACACTCTAGGCTTAATGCCCTTTTAGCGCATTATCTAGGAATGAACCTGGTAGAGCATCCCACACAAACCAATGCTCCACATGCGGTTTTCACATGCCACCAACTCCACATTCACAGGCAACTTCAGCGCCAAAGCCGTTTTCAGATAGCCCTCAATAAAAAGGCTCTAGGCGCAAATATTGTTGTTAGAGCTAATTCAATCAAGGAAACACTGCATGTTGGTGAAGCGCCTATTGAAGAAGAATCAGCTGAGTGGTTCTTGTGGGAGAACAACTCCATTTGGCTCACTAACTTCACACACCATCAGGCTTCCAAGCAGCTCTCAAGGAAACTCAGTTTTCACACTCTAGGCTTAATGCCCTTTGAGTGCCTAGGACTGAAAATGATGCTTGGTGAGCTTCCCACACAAACCAATGCTCCACATGCGGGTTTCACATGCCACCAACTCCACATTCACAGAGCACTTCAGCGCCAAAGCCGTTTTCAGATAGCCCTCAATGCAAAGGCTCTGGGGCGCAAATATTGGTGTGACAGCTAATTCAATCAAGGAAACACTGCATGTTGGTTAAGCGCATATTGAAGAAGAATCAGCCCGAGTGGTTCAATCAGCCGAGTGGTTCTTGTGGGAGAACAACTCCATTTGGCTCACTAACTTCAAAACACCATCAGCCTTCCAAGCAGCTCTCAAGGAAACTCAGTTTTCACACTCTAGGCTTAATGCCCTTTCAGCGCATTATGTAGGAATGAACCTGGTAGAGAATCCCACACAAACGAATGCTCCACATGCGGGTTTCACATGCCACCAACTCCACATTCACAGACCACTTCAGCGCCAAAGCCAATTTCAGATAGCCCTCAATGCAAAGGCTCTAGGCGCAAATATTGGTGTGAGAGCTAATTCAATCAAGGAAACACTGCATGTTGGTGAAGCGCATATTGAAGAAGATTCATCCGAGTGGTTCTTGTGGGAGAACAACTCCAATTGGCTCACTAACTTCACACACCATCAAGCTTCGAAGCAGCTCTCAAGGAAACTCAGTTTTCACACTCTAGGCTTAATGCCCTTTCAGCGCATTATCTAGGAATGAACCTGGTAGAGCATCCCACACAAACCAATGCTCCACATGCGGTTTTCACATGCCACCAACTCCACATTCACAGGCAACTTCAGCGCCACAGCCGTTTTCAGATAGCCCTCAATAAAAAGGCTCTAGGCACAAATATTGGTGTGAGAGCTAATTCAATCAAGGAAACACTGCATGTTGGTGAAGCGCATATTGAAGAAGAATCAGCTGAGTGGTTCTTGTGGGAGAACAACTCCATTTGGCTCACTAACTTCACACACCATCAGGCTTCCAAGCAGCTCTCAAGGAAACTCAGTTTTCACACTCTAGGCTTAATGCCCTTTGAGTGCCTAGGACTGAAATGAAACTTGGTGAACTTCCCACACAAACCAATGCTCCACATGCGGGTTTCACATGAAACCAACACCACATTCACAGACCACTTCAGCGCCAAATCCATTTTCAGATAGACCTCAATGCAAAGGCTCTGGGCACAAATATTGGTGTGAGAGCTAATTCAATCAAGGAAACACTGCATGTTGGTGAAGGGCATATTGAAGAAGGATCAGCCGAGTGGTTTCTTGTGGGAGAACAACTCCATTTGGCTCACTAACTTCACACACCATCAGCCTTCCAAGCAGCTCTCAAGGAAACTCAGTTTTCACACTCTATGCTTAGTGCCCTTTGAGTGCATTATCTAGGAATGAACCTGGTAGAGCATCCCACACAAACGAATGCTCCACATGCGGGTTTCACATGCCACCAACTCCACATTCACAGGCAACTTCAGCGCCACAGCCGTTTTCAGATAGCCCTCAATGCAAAGGCTCTAGACGCAAATATTGGTGTGAGAGCTAATTCAATCAAGGAAACACTGCATGTTGGTGAAGGGCATATTGAAGAAGGATCAGCCGAGTGGTTCTTGTGGGAGAACAACTCCATTTGGCTCACTAACTTCACACACCATCAGGCTTCCAAGCAGCTCTCAAGGAAACTCAGTTTTCACACTCTATGCTTAGTGCCCTTTGAGAGCATAGGACTGAAATGAAGCTTGTTGAGCATCCCACACAAACGAATGCTCCACATGCGGGTTTCACATGCCACCAACTCCACATTCACAGGCAACTTCAGCGCCACAGCCGTTTTCAGATAGCCCTCAATGCAAAGGCTCTAGACGCAAATATTGGTGTGAGAGCTAATTCAATCAAGGAAACACTGCATGTTGGTGAAGGGCATATTGAAGAAGGATCAGCCGAGTGGTTCTTGTGGCAGAACAACTCCATTTGGCTCACTAACTTCACACACCATCAGGCTTCCAAGCAGCTCTCAAGGAAACTCAGTTTTCACACTCTATGCTTAGTGCCCTTTGAGTGCCTAGGACTGAAATGAAACTTGGTGAGCATCCCACACAAACCAATGCTCCACATGCGGGTTTCACATGCCACCAACTCCACATTCACAGGCAACTTCAGAGCCACAGCCGTTTTCAGATAGCCCTCAATGCAAAGGCTCTAGGCGCAAATATTGGTGTGACAGCTAATTCAATCAAGGAAACACTGCATGTTGGTGAAGCGCATATTGAAGAAGAATCATCCGAGTGGTTCTTGTGGGAGAACAACTCCATTTGGCTCACTAACTTCACACACCATCAAGCTTCGAAGCAGCTCTCAAGGAAACTCAGTTTTCACACTCTAGGCTTAATGCCCTTTCAGCGCATTATGTAGGAATGAACCTGGTAGAGAATCCCACACAAACGAATGCTCCACATGCGGGTTTCACATGCCACCAACTCCACATTCACAGACCACTTCAGCGCCAAAGCCAATTTCAGATAGCCCTCAATGCAAAGGCTCTAGGCGCAAATATTGGTGTGAGAGCTAATTCAATCAAGGAAACACTGCATGTTGGTGAAGCGCATATTGAAGAAGATTCATCCGAGTGGTTCTTGTGGGAGAACAACTCCATTTGGCTCACTAACTTCACACACCATCAGCCTTCCAAGCAGCTCTCAAGGAAACTCAGTTTTCACACTCTATGCTTAATGCCCTTTCAGCGCATTATGTAGGAATGAACCTGGTAGAGCATCCCACACAAACGAATGCTCCACATGCGGGTTTCACATGCCACCAACTCCACATTCACAGACCACTTCAGCGCCACAGCCATTTTCAGATAGCCCTCAATGCAAAGGCTCTAGGCGCAAATATTGGTGTGAGAGCTAATTCAATCAAGGAAACACTGCATGTTGGTGAAGCGCATATTGAAGAAGAATCATCCGAGTGGTTCTTGTGGGAGAACAACTCCATTTGGCTCACTAACTTCACACACCATCAGGCTTCCAAGCAGCTCTCAAGGAAACTCAGTTTTCACACTCTAGGCTTAATGCCCTTTTAGCGCATTATCTAGGAATGAACCTGGTAGAGCATCCCACACAAACCAATGCTCCACATGCGGTTTTCACATGCCACCAACTCCACATTCACAGGCAACTTCAGCGCCAAAGCCGTTTTCAGATAGCCCTCAATAAAAAGGCTCTAGGCGCAAATATTGGTGTGAGAGCTAATTCAATCAAGGAAACACTGCATGTTGGTGAAGCGCCTATTGACGAAGAATCAGCTGAGTGGTTCTTGTGGGAGAACAACTCCATTTGGCTCACTAACTTCACACACCATCAGGCTTCCAAGCAGCTCTCAAGGAAACTCAGTTTTCACACTCTAGGCTTAATGCCCTTTGAGTGCCTAGGACTGAAATGATGCTTGGTGAGCTTCCCACACAAACGAATGCTCCACATGCGGGTTTCACATGCCACCAACTCCACATTCACAGAGCACTTCAGCGCCAAAGCCGTTTTCAGATAGCCCTCAATGCAAAGGCTCTGGGCGCAAATATTGGTGTGACAGCTAATTCAATCAAGGAAACACTGCATGTTGGTGAAGCGCATATTGAAGAAGAATCAGCCGAGTGGTTCTTGTGGGAGAACAACTCCATTTGGCTCACTAACTTCAAAACACCATCAAGCTTCCAAGCAGCTCTCAAGGAAACTCAGTTTTCACACTCTATGCTTAGTGCCCTTTGAGTGCCTAGGACTGAAATGAAACTTGGTGAGCATCCCACACAAACGAATGCTCCACATGCGGGTTTCACATGCCACCAACTCCGCATTCACAGGCAACTTCAGCGCCACAGCCGTTTTCAGATAGCCCTCAATGCAAAGGCTCTAGACGCAAATATTGGTGTGAGAGCTAATTCAATCAAGGAAACACTCCATGTTGGTGAAGGGCATATTGAAGAAGGATCAGCCGAGTGGTTCTTGTGGGAGAACAACTCCATTTGGCTCACTAATTTCACGCACCATCAGGCTTCCAAGCAGCTCTCAAGGAAACTCAGTTTTCACACTCTATGCTTAGTGCCCTTTGAGTGCATTATCTATGAATGAACCTGGTAGAGCATCACACACAAACGAATGCTCCACACGTGGGTTTCACATGCCACTAACTCCACATTCACAAGCAACTTCAGCGCCACAGCCGTTTTCAGATAGCCCTCAATGCAAAGGCTCTAGACGCAAATATTGGTGTGAGAGCTAATTCAATTAAGGAAACACTGCATGTTGGTGAAGGGCATATTGAAGAAGGATCAGCCGAGTGGTTCTTGTGGGAGAACAACTCCATTTGGCTCACTAACTTCACACACCATCAGGCTTCCAAGCAGCTCTCAAGGAAACTCAGTTTTCACACTCTATGCTTAGTGCCCTTTGAGTGCCTAGGACTGAAATGAAACTTGGTGAGCATCCCACACAAACGAATGCGGCACATGCGGGTTTTACATGCCACCAACTCCACATTCACAGGCAACTTCAGCGCCACAGCCGTTTTCAGATAGCCCTCAATAAAAAGGCTCTAGACGCAAATATTGGTGTGAGAGCTAATTCAATCAAGGAAACACTGCATGTTGGTGAAGGGCATATTGAAGAAGGATCAGCCGAGTGGTTCTTGTGGGAGAACAACTCCATTTGGCTCACTAACTTCACACACCATCAGGCTTCCAAGCAGCTCTCAAGCAAACTCAGTTTTCACACTCTATGCTTAGTGCCCTTTGAGTGCATTATCTAGGAATGAACCTGGTAGAGCATCCCACACAAACCAATGCTCCACATGCGGGTTTCACATGCCACCAACTCCACATTCACAGGCAACTTCAGAGCCACAGCCGTTTTCAGATAGCCCTCAATGCAAAGGCTCTAGGCGCAAATATTTGTGTGAGAGCTAATTCAATCAAGGAAACACTGCATGTTGGTGAAGCGCATATTGAAGAAGAATCATCCGAGTGGTTCTTGTGGGAGAACAACTCCATTTGGCTCACTAACTTCACACACCATCAGGCTTCCAAGCAGCTCTCAAGGAAACTCAGTTTTCACACTCTAGGCTTAATGCCCTTTGAGTGCCTAGGACTGAAATGATGCTTGGTGAGCTTCCCAGACAAACCAATGCTCCACATGCGGGTTTCACATGCCACCAACTCCACATTCACAGAGCACTTCAGCGCCACAGCCGTTTTCAGATAGCCCTCAATGCAAAGGCTCTAGGCGCAAATATTGGTGTGACAGCTAATTCAATCAAGGAAACACTGCATGTTGGTGAAGCGCATATTGAAGAAGAATCAGCCGAGTGGTTCTTGTGGGAGAACAACTCCATTTGGCTCACTAACTTCAAAACACCATCAGCCTTCCAAGCAGCTCTCAAGGAAACTCAGTTTTCACACTCTAGGCTTAATGCCCTTTCAGCGCATTATGTAGGAATGAACCTGGTAGAGAATCCCACACAAACGAATGCTCCACATGCGGGTTTCACATGCCACCAACTCCACATTCACAGAGCACTTCAGCGCCAAAGCCATTTTCAGATAGCCCTCAATGCAAAGGCTCTAGGCGCAAATATTGGTGTGAGAGCTAATTCAATCAAGGAAACACTGCATGTTGGTGAAGCGCATATTGAAGAAGATTCATCCGAGTGGTTCTTGTGGGAGAACAACTCCAATTGGCTCACTAACTTCACACACCATCAAGCTTCGAAGCAGCTCTCAAGGAAACTCAGTTTTCACACTCTAGGCTTAATGCCCTTTTAGCGCATTATCTAGGAATAAACCTGGTAGAGCATCCCACTCAAACCAATGCTCCACATGCGGTTTTCACATGCCACCAACTCCACATTCACAGGCAACTTCAGCGCCACAGCCGTTTTCAGATAGCCCTCAATGCAAAGGCTCTAGGCGCAAATATTTGTGTGATAGCTAATTCAATCAAGGAAACACTGCATGTTGGTGAAGCGCATATTGAAGAAGAATCATCCGAGTGGTTCTTGTGGGAGAACAACTCCATTTGGCTCACTAACTTCACACACCATCAGGCTTCCAAGCAGCTCTCAAGGAAACTCAGTTTTCACACTCTAGGCTTAATGCCCTTTTAGCGCATTATCTAGGAATGAACCTGGTAGAGCATCCCACACAAACCAATGCTCCACATGCGGTTTTCACATGCCACCAACTCCACATTCACAGGCAACTTCAGCGCCAAAGCCGTTTTCAGATAGCCCTCAATAAAAAGGCTCTAGGCGCAAATATTGTTGTTAGAGCTAATTCAATCAAGGAAACACTGCATGTTGGTGAAGCGCCTATTGAAGAAGAATCAGCTGAGTGGTTCTTGTGGGAGAACAACTCCATTTGGCTCACTAACTTCACACACCATCAGGCTTCCAAGCAGCTCTCAAGGAAACTCAGTTTTCACACTCTAGGCTTAATGCCCTTTGAGTGCCTAGGACTGAAATGATGCTTGGTGAGCTTCCCACACAAACCAATGCTCCACATGCGGGTTTCACATGCCACCAACTCCACATTCACAGAGCACTTCAGCGCCAAAGCCGTTTTCAGATAGCCCTCAATGCAAAGGCTCTGGGCGCAAATATTGGTGTGACAGCTAATTCAATCAAGGAAACACTGCATGTTGGTTAAGCGCATATTGAAGAAGAATCAGCCGAGTGGTTCTTGTGGGAGAACAACTCCATTTGGCTCACTAACTTCAAAACACCATCAGCCTTCCAAGCAGCTCTCAAGGAAACTCAGTTTTCACACTCTAGGCTTAATGCCCTTTCAGCGCATTATGTAGGAATGAACCTGGTAGAGAATCCCACACAAACGAATGCTCCACATGCGGGTTTCACATGCCACCAACTCCACATTCACAGACCACTTCAGCGCCAAAGCCAATTTCAGATAGCCCTCAATGCAAAGGCTCTAGGCGCAAATATTGGTGTGAGAGCTAATTCAATCAAGGAAACACTGCATGTTGGTGAAGCGCATATTGAAGAAGATTCATCCGAGTGGTTCTTGTGGGAGAACAACTCCAATTGGCTCACTAACTTCACACACCATCAAGCTTCGAAGCAGCTCTCTTTAAGGAAACTCAGTTTTCACACTCTAGGCTTAATGCCCTTTCAGCGCATTATCTAGGAATGAACCTGGTAGAGCATCCCACACAAACCAATGCTCCACATGCGGTTTTCACATGCCACCAACTCCACATTCACAGGCAACTTCAGCGCCACAGCCGTTTTCAGATAGCCCTCAATAAAAAGGCTCTAGGCACAAATATTGGTGTGAGAGCTAATTCAATCAAGGAAACACTGCATGTTGGTGAAGCGCATATTGAAGAAGAATCAGCTGAGTGGTTCTTGTGGGAGAACAACTCCATTTGGCTCACTAACTTCACACACCATCAGGCTTCCAAGCAGCTCTCAAGGAAACTCAGTTTTCACACTCTAGGCTTAATGCCCTTTGAGTGCCTAGGACTGAAATGAAACTTGGTGAACTTCCCACACAAACCAATGCTCCACATGCGGGTTTCACATGAAACCAACACCACATTCACAGACCACTTCAGCGCCAAATCCATTTTCAGATAGACCTCAATGCAAAGGCTCTGGGCACAAATATTGGTGTGAGAGCTAATTCAATCAAGGAAACACTGCATGTTGGTGAAGGGCATATTGAAGAAGGATCAGCCGAGTGGTTCTTGTGGGAGAACAACTCCATTTGGCTCACTAACTTCACACACCATCAGCCTTCCAAGCAGCTCTCAAGGAAACTCAGTTTTCACACTCTATGCTTAGTGCCCTTTGAGTGCATTATCTAGGAATGAACCTGGTAGAGCATCCCACACAAACGAATGCTCCACATGCGGGTTTCACATGCCACCAACTCCACATTCACAGGCAACTTCAGCGCCACAGCCGTTTTCAGATAGCCCTCAATGCAAAGGCTCTAGACGCAAATATTGGTGTGAGAGCTAATTCAATCAAGGAAACACTGCATGTTGGTGAAGGGCATATTGAAGAAGGATCAGCCGAGTGGTTCTTGTGGGAGAACAACTCCATTTGGCTCACTAACTTCACACACCATCAGGCTTCCAAGCAGCTCTCAAGGAAACTCAGTTTTCACACTCTATGCTTAGTGCCCTTTGAGAGCATAGGACTGAAATGAAGCTTGTTGAGCATCCCACACAAACGAATGCTCCACATGCGGGTTTCACATGCCACCAACTCCACATTCACAGGCAACTTCAGCGCCACAGCCGTTTTCAGATAGCCCTCAATGCAAAGGCTCTAGACGCAAATATTGGTGTGAGAGCTAATTCAATCAAGGAAACACTGCATGTTGGTGAAGGGCATATTGAAGAAGGATCAGCCGAGTGGTTCTTGTGGCAGAACAACTCCATTTGGCTCACTAACTTCACACACCATCAGGCTTCCAAGCAGCTCTCAAGGAAACTCAGTTTTCACACTCTATGCTTAGTGCCCTTTGAGTGCCTAGGACTGAAATGAAACTTGGTGAGCATCCCACACAAACCAATGCTCCACATGCGGGTTTCACATGCCACCAACTCCACATTCACAGGCAACTTCAGAGCCACAGCCGTTTTCAGATAGCCCTCAATGCAAAGGCTCTAGGCGCAAATATTGGTGTGACAGCTAATTCAATCAAGGAAACACTGCATGTTGGTGAAGCGCATATTGAAGAAGAATCATCCGAGTGGTTCTTGTGGGAGAACAACTCCATTTGGCTCACTAACTTCACACACCATCAAGCTTCGAAGCAGCTCTCAAGGAAACTCAGTTTTCACACTCTAGGCTTAATGCCCTTTCAGCGCATTATGTAGGAATGAACCTGGTAGAGAATCCCACACAAACGAATGCTCCACATGCGGGTTTCACATGCCACCAACTCCACATTCACAGACCACTTCAGCGCCAAAGCCAATTTCAGATAGCCCTCAATGCAAAGGCTCTAGGCGCAAATATTGGTGTGAGAGCTAATTCAATCAAGGAAACACTGCATGTTGGTGAAGCGCATATTGAAGAAGATTCATCCGAGTGGTTCTTGTGGGAGAACAACTCCAATTGGCTCACTAACTTCACACACCATCAAGCTTCCAAGCAGCTCTCAAGGAAACTCAGTTTTCACACTCTAGGCTTAATGCCCTTTCAGCGCATTATCTAGGAATGAACCTGGTAGAGCATCCCACACAAACCAATGCTCCACATGCGGTTTTCACATGCCACCAACTCCACATTCACAGGCAACTTCAGCGCCACAGCCGTTTTCAGATAGCCCTCAATAAAAAGGCTCTAGGCACAAATATTGGTGTGAGAGCTAATTCAATCAAGGAAACACTGCATGTTGGTGAAGCGCATATTGAAGAAGAATCAGCTGAGTGGTTCTTGTGGGAGAACAACTCCATTTGGCTCACTAACTTCACACACCATCAGGCTTCCAAGCAGCTCTCAAGGAAACTCAGTTTTCACACTCTAGGCTTAATGCCCTTTGAGTGCCTAGGACTGAAATGAAACTTGGTGAACTTCCCACACAAACCAATGCTCCACATGCGGGTTTCACATGAAACCAACACCACATTCACAGACCACTTCAGCGCCAAATCCATTTTCAGATAGACCTCAATGCAAAGGCTCTGGGCACAAATATTGGTGTGAGAGCTAATTCAATCAAGGAAACACTGCATGTTGGTGAAGGGCATATTGAAGAAGGATCAGCCGAGTGGTTCTTGTGGGAGAACAACTCCATTTGGCTCACTAACTTCACACACCATCAGCCTTCCAAGCAGCTCTCAAGGAAACTCAGTTTTCACACTCTATGCTTAGTGCCCTTTGAGTGCATTATCTAGGAATGAACCTGGTAGAGCATCCCACACAAACGAATGCTCCACATGCGGGTTTCACATGCCACCAACTCCACATTCACAGGCAACTTCAGCGCCGCAGCCGTTTTCAGATAGCCCTCAATGCAAAGGCTCTAGACGCAAATATTGGTGTGAGAGCTAATTCAATCAAGGAAACACTGCATGTTGGTGAAGGGCATATTGAAGAAGGATCAGCCGAGTGGTTCTTGTGGGAGAACAACTCCATTTGGCTCACTAACTTCACACACCATCAGGCTTCCAAGCAGCTCTCAAGGAAACTCAGTTTTCACACTCTATGCTTAGTGCCCTTTGAGAGCATAGGACTGAAATGAAGCTTGTTGAGCATCCCACACAAACGAATGCTCCACATGCGGGTTTCACATGCCACCAACTCCACATTCACAGGCAACTTCAGCGCCACAGCCGTTTTCAGATAGCCCTCAATGCAAAGGCTCTAGACGCAAATATTGGTGTGAGAGCTAATTCAATCAAGGAAACACTGCATGTTGGTGAAGGGCATATTGAAGAAGGATCAGCCGAGTGGTTCTTGTGGCAGAACAACTCCATTTGGCTCACTAACTTCACACACCATCAGGCTTCCAAGCAGCTCTCAAGGAAACTCAGTTTTCACACTCTATGCTTAGTGCCCTTTGAGTGCCTAGGACTGAAATGAAACTTGGTGAGCATCCCACACAAACCAATGCTCCACATGCGGGTTTCACATGCCACCAACTCCACATTCACAGGCAACTTCAGAGCCACAGCCGTTTTCAGATAGCCCTCAATGCAAAGGCTCTAGGCGCAAATATTGGTGTGACAGCTAATTCAATCAAGGAAACACTGCATGTTGGTGAAGCGCATATTGAAGAAGAATCATCCGAGTGGTTCTTGTGGGAGAACAACTCCATTTGGCTCACTAACTTCACACACCATCAAGCTTCCAAGCAGCTCTCAAGGAAACTCAGTTTTCACACTCTAGGCTTAATGCCCTTTTAGCGCATTATCTAGGAATGAACCTGGTAGAGCATCCCACACAAACCAATGCTCCACATGCGGTTTTCACATGCCACCAACTCCACATTCACAGGCAACTTCAGCGCCAAAGCCGTTTTCAGATAGCCCTCAATAAAAAGGCTCTAGGCGCAAATATTGGTGTGAGAGCTAATTCAATCAAGGAAACACTGCATGTTGGTGAAGCGCATATTGAAGAAGAATCAGCTGAGTGGTTCTTGTGGGAGAACAACTCCATTTGGCTCACTAACTTCACACACCATCAGGCTTCCAAGCAGCTCTCAAGGAAACTCAGTTTTCACACTCTAGGCTTAATGCCCTTTGAGTACCTAGGACTGAAATGAAGCTTGGTGAGCTTCCCACACAAACGAATGCTCCACATGCGGGTTTCACATGCCACCAACTCCACATTCACAGAGCACTTCAGCGCCACAGCCGTTTTCAGATAGCCCTCAATGCAAAGGCTCTGGGCGCAAATATTGGTGTGACAGCTAATTCAATCAAGGAAACACTGCATGTTGGTGAAGCGCATATTGAAGAAGAATCAGCCGAGTGGTTCTTGTGGGAGAACAACTCCATTTGGCTCACTAACTTCACACACCATCAGCCTTCCAAGCAGCTCTCAAGGAAACTCAGTTTTCACACTCTAGGCTTAATGCCCTTTGAGTGCCTAGGACTGAAATGAAGCTTGGTGAGCTTCCCACACAAACCAATGCTCCACATGCGGGTTTCACATGAAACCAACACCACATTCACAGACCACTTCAGCGCCAAATCCATTTTCAGATAGCCCTCCATGCAAAAGCTCTGGGCGCAAATATTGGTGTGAGAGCTAATTCAATCAAGGAAACAGTGCATGTTGGTGGAGGGCATATTGAAGAAGGATCAGCCGAGTGGTTCTTGTGGCAGAACAACTCCATTTGGCTCACTAACTTCACACACCATCAGGCTTCCAAGCAGCTCTCAAGGAAACTCAGTTTTCACACTCTATGCTTAGTGCCCTTTGAGTGCCTAGGACTGAAATGAAACTTGGTGGGTATCCCACGCAAATGAATGCTCCACATGCGGGTTTCACATGCCACCAACTCCGCATTCACAGGCAACTTCAGCGCCACAGACGTTTTCAGATAGCCCTCAATGCAAAGGCTCTAGACGCAAATATTGGTGTGAGAGTTAATTCAATCAAGGAAACACTGCATGTTGGTGAAGGGCATATTGAAGAAGGATCAGCCGAGTGGTTCTTGTGGGAGAACAACTCCATTTGGCTCACTAACTTCACACACCATCAGGCTTCCAAGCAGCTCTCAAGGAAACTCAGTTGTCACACTCTATGCTTAGTGCCCTTTGAGTGCATTATCTAGAACTGAAATGAAACTTGGTGAGCATCCCACACAAACGAATGCTCCACATGCGGGTTTCACATGCCACCAACTCCACATTCACAGGCAACTTCAGCGCCACAGCCGTTTTCAGATATCCCTCAATGCAAAGGCTCTAGACGCAAATATTGGTGTGAGAGCTAATTCAATCAAGGAAACACTGCATGTTGGTGAAGGGCATATTGAAGAAGGATCAGCCGAGTGGTTCTTGTGGGAGAACAACTCCATTTGGCTCACTAACTTCACACACCATCAGGCTTCCAAGCAGCTCTCAAGGAAACTCAGTTTTCACACTCTAGGCTTAATGCCCTTTTAGCGCATTATCTAGGAATGAACCTGGTAGAGCATCCCACACAAACCAATGCTCCACATGCGGTTTTCACATGCCACCAACTCCACATTCACAGGCAACTTCAGCGCCAAAGCCGTTTTCAGATAGCCCTCAATAAAAAGGCTCTAGGCGCAAATATTGGTGTGAGAGCTAATTCAATCAAGGAAACACTGCATGTTGGTGAAGCGCCTATTGACGAAGAATCAGCCGAGTGGTTCTTGTGGGAGAACAACTCCATTTGGCTCACTAACTTCACACACCATCAGGCTTCCAAGCAGCTCTCAAGGAAACTCAGTTTTCACACTCTAGGCTTAATGCCCTTTGAGTGCCTAGGACTGAAATGATGCTTGGTGAGCTTCCCACACAAACGAATGCTCCACATGCGGGTTTCACATGCCACCAACTCCACATTCACAGAGCACTTCAGCGCCAAAGCCGTTTTCAGATAGCCCTCAATGCAAAGGCTCTGGGCGCAAATATTGGTGTGACAGCTAATTCAATCAAGGAAACACTGCATGTTGGTGAAGCGCATATTGAAGAAGAATCAGCCGAGTGGTTCTTGTGGGAGAACAACTCCATTTGGCTCACTAACTTCAAAACACCATCAAGCTTCCAAGCAGCTCTCAAGGAAACTCAGTTTTCACACTCTATGCTTAGTGCCCTTTGAGTGCCTAGGACTGAAATGAAACTTGGTGAGCATCCCACACAAACGAATGCTCCACATGCGGGTTTCACATGCCACCAACTCCGCATTCACAGGCAACTTCAGCGCCACAGCCGTTTTCAGATAGCCCTCAATGCAAAGGCTCTAGACGCAAATATTGGTGTGAGAGCTAATTCAATCAAGGAAACACTCCATGTTGGTGAAGGGCATATTGAAGAAGGATCAGCCGAGTGGTTCTTGTGGGAGAACAACTCCATTTGGCTCACTAATTTCACGCACCATCAGGCTTCCAAGCAGCTCTCAAGGAAACTCAGTTTTCACACTCTATGCTTAGTGCCCTTTGAGTGCATTATCTAGGAATGAACCTGGTAGAGCATCACACACAAACGAATGCTCCACACGTGGGTTTCACATGCCACTAACTCCACATTCACAAGCAACTTCAGCGCCACAGCCGTTTTCAGATAGCCCTCAATGCAAAGGCTCTAGACGCAAATATTGGTGTGAGAGCTAATTCAATTAAGGAAACACTGCATGTTGGTGAAGGGCATATTGAAGAAGGATCAGCCGAGTGGTTCTTGTGGGAGAACAACTCCATTTGGCTCACTAACTTCACACACCATCAGGCTTCCAAGCAGCTCTCAAGGAAACTCAGTTTTCACACTCTATGCTTAGTGCCCTTTGAGTGCCTAGGACTGAAATGAAACTTGGTGAGCATCCCACACAAACGAATGCGGCACATGCGGGTTTCACATGCCACCAACTCCACATTCACAGAGCACTTCAGCGCCACAGCCGTTTTCACATAGCCCTCAATGCAAAGGCTCTGGACGCAAATATTGGTGTGACAGCTAATTCAATCAAGGAAACACTGCATGTTGGTGAAGCGCATATTGAAGAAGAATCAGCCGAGTGGTTCTTGTGGGAGAACAACTCCATTTGGCTCACTAACTTCACACACCATCAGCCTTCCAAGCAGCTCTCAAGGAAACTCAGTTTTCACACTCTATGCTTAATGCCCTTTCAGCGCATTATGTAGGAATGAACCTGGTAGAGCATCCCACACAAACGAATGCTCCACATGCGGGTTTCACATGCCACCAACTCCACATTCACAGACCACTTCAGCGCCACAGCCATTTTCAGATAGCCCTCAATGCAAAGGCTCTAGGCGCAAATATTGGTGTGAGAGCTAATTCAATCAAGGAAACACTGCATGTTGGTGAAGCGCATATTGAAGAAGAATCATCCGAGTGGTTCTTGTGGGAGAACAACTCCATTTGGCTCACTAACTTCACACACCATCAGGCTTCCAAGCAGCTCTCAAGGAAACTCAGTTTTCACACTCTAGGCTTAATGCCCTTTTAGCGCATTATCTAGGAATGAACCTGGTAGAGCATCCCACACAAACCAATGCTCCACATGCGGTTTTCACATGCCACCAACTCCACATTCACAGGCAACTTCAGCGCCAAAGCCGTTTTCAGATAGCCCTCAATAAAAAGGCTCTAGGCGCAAATATTGGTGTGAGAGCTAATTCAATCAAGGAAACACTGCATGTTGGTGAAGCGCCTATTGACGAAGAATCAGCTGAGTGGTTCTTGTGGGAGAACAACTCCATTTGGCTCACTAACTTCACACACCATCAGGCTTCCAAGCAGCTCTCAAGGAAACTCAGTTTTCACACTCTAGGCTTAATGCCCTTTGAGTGCCTAGGACTGAAATGATGCTTGGTGAGCTTCCCACACAAACGAATGCTCCACATGCGGGTTTCACATGCCACCAACTCCACATTCACAGAGCACTTCAGCGCCAAAGCCGTTTTCAGATAGCCCTCAATGCAAAGGCTCTGGGCGCAAATATTGGTGTGACAGCTAATTCAATCAAGGAAACACTGCATGTTGGTGAAGCGCATATTGAAGAAGAATCAGCCGAGTGGTTCTTGTGGGAGAACAACTCCATTTGGCTCACTAACTTCAAAACACCATCAAGCTTCCAAGCAGCTCTCAAGGAAACTCAGTTTTCACACTCAATGCTTAGTGCCCTTTGAGTGCCTAGGACTGAAATGAAACTTGGTGAGCATCCCACACAAACGAATGCTCCACATGCGGGTTTCACATGCCACCAACTCCGCATTCACAGGCAACTTCAGCGCCACAGCCGTTTTCAGATAGCCCTCAATGCAAAGGCTCTAGACGCAAATATTGGTGTGAGAGCTAATTCAATCAAGGAAACACTCCATGTTGGTGAAGGGCATATTGAAGAAGGATCAGCCGAGTGGTTCTTGTGGGAGAACAACTCCATTTGGCTCACTAATTTCACGCACCATCAGGCTTCCAAGCAGCTCTCAAGGAAACTCAGTTTTCACACTCTATGCTTAGTGCCCTTTGAGTGCATTATCTAGGAATGAACCTGGTAGAGCATCACACACAAACGAATGCTCCACACGTGGGTTTCACATGCCACTAACTCCACATTCACAAGCAACTTCAGCGCCACAGCCGTTTTCAGATAGCCCTCAATGCAAAGGCTCTAGACGCAAATATTGGTGTGAGAGCTAATTCAATTAAGGAAACACTGCATGTTGGTGAAGGGCATATTGAAGAAGGATCAGCCGAGTGGTTCTTGTGGGAGAACAACTCCATTTGGCTCACTAACTTCACACACCATCAGGCTTCCAAGCAGCTCTCAAGGAAACTCAGTTTTCACACTCTATGCTTAGTGCCCTTTGAGTGCCTAGGACTGAAATGAAACTTGGTGAGCATCCCACACAAACGAATGCGGCACATGCGGGTTTTACATGCCACCAACTCCACATTCACAGGCAACTTCAGCGCCACAGCCGTTTTCAGATAGCCCTCAATAAAAAGGCTCTAGACGCAAATATTGGTGTGAGAGCTAATTCAATCAAGGAAACACTGCATGTTGGTGAAGGGCATATTGAAGAAGGATCAGCCGAGTGGTTCTTGTGGGAGAACAACTCCATTTGGCTCACTAACTTCACACACCATCAGGCTTCCAAGCAGCTCTCAAGCAAACTCAGTTTTCACACTCTATGCTTAGTGCCCTTTGAGTGCATTATCTAGGAATGAACCTGGTAGAGCATCCCACACAAACCAATGCTCCACATGCGGGTTTCACATGCCACCAACTCCACATTCACAGGCAACTTCAGAGCCACAGCCGTTTTCAGATAGCCCTCAATGCAAAGGCTCTAGGCGCAAATATTTGTGTGAGAGCTAATTCAATCAAGGAAACACTGCATGTTGGTGAAGCGCATATTGAAGAAGAATCATCCGAGTGGTTCTTGTGGGAGAACAACTCCATTTGGCTCACTAACTTCACACACCATCAGGCTTCCAAGCAGCTCTCAAGGAAACTCAGTTTTCACACTCTAGGCTTAATGCCCTTTGAGTGCCTAGGACTGAAATGATGCTTGGTGAGCTTCCCAGACAAACCAATGCTCCACATGCGGGTTTCACATGCCACCAACTCCACATTCACAGAGCACTTCAGCGCCACAGCCGTTTTCAGATAGCCCTCAATGCAAAGGCTCTAGGTGCAAATAATGGTGTGACAGCTAATTCAATCAAGGAAACACTGCATGTTGGTGAAGCGCATATTGAAGAAGAATCAGCCGAGTGGTTCTTGTGGGAGAACAACTCCATTTGGCTCACTAACTTCAAAACACCATCAGCCTTCCAAGCAGCTCTCAAGGAAACTCAGTTTTCACACTCTAGGCTTAATGCCCTTTCAGCGCATTATGTAGGAATGAACCTGGTAGAGAATCCCACACAAACGAATGCTCCACATGCGGGTTTCACATGCCACCAACTCCACATTCACAGAGCACTTCAGCGCCAAAGCCATTTTCAGATAGCCCTCAATGCAAAGGCTCTGGGCGCAAATATTGGTGTGAGAGCTAATTCAATCAAGGAAACACTGCATGTTGGTGAAGCGCATATTGAAGAAGATTCATCCGAGTGGTTCTTGTGGGAGAACAACTCCAATTGGCTCACTAACTTCACACACCATCAAGCTTCGAAGCAGCTCTCAAGGAAACTCAGTTTTCACACTCTAGGCTTAATGCCCTTTTAGCGCATTATCTAGGAATAAACCTGGTAGAGCATCCCACACAAACCAATGCTCCACATGCGGTTTTCACATGCCACCAACTCCACATTCACAGGCAACTTCAGCGCCACAGCCGTTTTCAGATAGCCCTCAATGCAAAGGCTCTAGGCGCAAATATTTGTGTGAGAGCTAATTCAATCAAGGAAACACTGCATGTTGGTGAAGCGCATATTGAAGAAGAATCATCCGAGTGGTTCTTGTGGGAGAACAACTCCATTTGGCTCACTAACTTCACACACCATCAGGCTTCCAAGCAGCTCTCAAGGAAACTCAGTTTTCACACTCTAGGCTTAATGCCCTTTTAGCGCATTATCTAGGAATGAACCTGGTAGAGCATCCCACACAAACCAATGCTCCACATGCGGTTTTCACATGCCACCAACTCCACATTCACAGGCAACTTCAGCGCCAAAGCCGTTTTCAGATAGCCCTCAATAAAAAGGCTCTAGGCGCAAATATTGTTGTGAGAGCTAATTCAATCAAGGAAACACTGCATGTTGGTGAAGCGCCTATTGAAGAAGAATCAGCTGAGTGGTTCTTGTGGGAGAACAACTCCATTTGGCTCACTAACTTCACACACCATCAGGCTTCCAAGCAGCTCTCAAGGAAACTCAGTTTTCACACTCTAGGCTTAATGCCCTTTGAGTGCCTAGGACTGAAATGATGCTTGGTGAGCTTCCCACACAAACCAATGCTCCACATGCGGGTTTCACATGCCACCAACTCCACATTCACAGAGCACTTCAGCGCCAAAGCCGTTTTCAGATAGCCCTCAATGCAAAGGCTCTGGGCGCAAATATTGGTGTGACAGCTAATTCAATCAAGGAAACACTGCATGTTGGTTAAGCGCATATTGAAGAAGAATCAGCCGAGTGGTTCTTGTGGGAGAACAACTCCATTTGGCTCACTAACTTCAAAACACCATCAGCCTTCCAAGCAGCTCTCAAGGAAACTCAGTTTTCACACTCTAGGCTTAATGCCCTTTCAGCGCATTATGTAGGAATGAACCTGGTAGAGAATCCCACACAAACGAATGCTCCACATGCGGGTTTCACATGCCACCAACTCCACATTCACAGACCACTTCAGCGCCAAAGCCAATTTCAGATAGCCCTCAATGCAAAGGCTCTAGGCGCAAATATTGGTGTGAGAGCTAATTCAATCAAGGAAACACTGCATGTTGGTGAAGCGCATATTGAAGAAGATTCATCCGAGTGGTTCTTGTGGGAGAACAACTCCAATTGGCTCACTAACTTCACACACCATCAAGCTTCGAAGCAGCTCTCAAGGAAACTCAGTTTTCACACTCTAGGCTTAATGCCCTTTCAGCGCATTATCTAGGAATGAACCTGGTAGAGCATCCCACACAAACCAATGCTCCACATGCGGTTTTCACATGCCACCAACTCCACATTCACAGGCAACTTCAGCGCCACAGCCGTTTTCAGATAGCCCTCAATAAAAAGGCTCTAGGCACAAATATTGGTGTGAGAGCTAATTCAATCAAGGAAACACTGCATGTTGGTGAAGCGCATATTGAAGAAGAATCAGCTGAGTGGTTCTTGTGGGAGAACAACTCCATTTGGCTCACTAACTTCACACACCATCAGGCTTCCAAGCAGCTCTCAAGGAAACTCAGTTTTCACACTCTAGGCTTAATGCCCTTTGAGTGCCTAGGACTGAAATGAAACTTGGTGAACTTCCCACACAAACCAATGCTCCACATGCGGGTTTCACATGAAACCAACACCACATTCACAGACCACTTCAGCGCCAAATCCATTTTCAGATAGACCTCAATGCAAAGGCTCTGGGCACAAATATTGGTGTGAGAGCTAATTCAATCAAGGAAACAGTGCATGTTGGTGAAGGGCATATTGAAGAAGGATCAGCCGAGTGGTTCTTGTGGGAGAACAACTCCATTTGGCTCACTAACTTCACACACCATCAGCCTTCCAAGCAGCTCTCAAGGAAACTCAGTTTTCACACTCTATGCTTAGTGCCCTTTGAGTGCATTATCTAGGAATGAACCTGGTAGAGCATCCCACACAAACGAATGCTCCACATGCGGGTTTCACATGCCACCAACTCCACATTCACAGGCAACTTCAGCGCCACAGCCGTTTTCAGATAGCCCTCAATGCAAAGGCTCTAGACGCAAATATTGGTGTGAGAGCTAATTCAATCAAGGAAACACTGCATGTTGGTGAAGGGCATATTGAAGAAGGATCAGCCGAGTGGTTCTTGTGGGAGAACAACTCCATTTGGCTCACTAACTTCACACACCATCAGGCTTCCAAGCAGCTCTCAAGGAAACTCAGTTTTCACACTCTATGCTTAGTGCCCTTTGAGAGCATAGGACTGAAATGAAGCTTGTTGAGCATCCCACACAAACGAATGCTCCACATGCGGGTTTCACATGCCACCAACTCCACATTCACAGGCAACTTCAGCGCCACAGCCGTTTTCAGATAGCCCTCAATGCAAAGGCTCTAGACGCAAATATTGGTGTGAGAGCTAATTCAATCAAGGAAACACTGCATGTTGGTGAAGGGCATATTGAAGAAGGATCAGCCGAGTGGTTCTTGTGGCAGAACAACTCCATTTGGCTCACTAACTTCACACACCATCAGGCTTCCAAGCAGCTCTCAAGGAAACTCAGTTTTCACACTCTAGGCTTAATGCCCTTTTAGCGCATTATCTAGGAATGAACCTGGTAGAGCATCCCACACAAACCAATGCTCCACATGCGGTTTTCACATGCCACCAACTCCACATTCACAGGCAACTTCAGCGCCAAAGCCGTTTTCAGATAGCCCTCAATAAAAAGGCTCTAGGCGCAAATATTGGTGTGAGAGCTAATTCAATCAAGGAAACACTGCATGTTGGTGAAGCGCATATTGAAGAAGAATCAGCTGAGTGGTTCTTGTGGGAGAACAACTCCATTTGGCTCACTAACTTCACGCACCATCAGGCTTCCAAGCAGCTCTCAAGGAAACTCAGTTTTCACACTCTAGGCTTAATGCCCTTTGAGTACCTAGGACTGAAATGAAGCTTGGTGAGCTTCCCACACAAACGAATGCTCCACATGCGGGTTTCACATGCCACCAACTCCACATTCACAGAGCACTTCAGCGCCACAGCCGTTTTCAGATAGCCCTCAATGCAAAGGCTCTGGGCGCAAATATTGGTGTGACAGCTAATTCAATCAAGGAAACACTGCATGTTGGTGAAGCGCATATTGAAGAAGAATCAGCCGAGTGGTTCTTGTGGGAGAACAACTCCATTTGGCTCACTAACTTCACACACCATCAGCCTTCCAAGCAGCTCTCAAGGAAACTCAGTTTTCACACTCTAGGCTTAATGCCCTTTGAGTGCCTAGGACTGAAATGAAGCTTGGTGAGCTTCCCACACAAACCAATGCTCCACATGCGGGTTTCACATGAAACCAACACCACATTCACAGACCACTTCAGCGCCAAATCCATTTTCAGATAGCCCTCCATGCAAAAGCTCTGGGCGCAAATATTGGTGTGAGAGCTAATTCAATCAAGGAAACAGTGCATGTTGGTGGAGGGCATATTGAAGAAGGATCAGCCGAGTGGTTCTTGTGGGAGAACAACTCCATTTGGCTCACTAACTTCACACACCATCAGGCTTCCAAGCAGCTCTCAAGGAAACTCAGTTTTCACACTCTATGCTTAGTGCCCTTTGAGTGCCTAGGACTGAAATGAAACTTGGTGGGTATCCCACACAAATGAATGCTCCACATGCGGGTTTCACATGCCACCAACTCCGCATTCACAGGCAACTTCAGCGCCACAGACGTTTTCAGATAGCCCTCAATGCAAAGGCTCTAGACGCAAATATTGGTGTGAGAGTTAATTCAATCAAGGAAACACTGCATGTTGGTGAAGGGCATATTGAAGAAGGATCAGCCGAGTGGTTCTTGTGGGAGAACAACTCCATTTGGCTCACTAACTTCACACACCATCAGGCTTCCAAGCAGCTCTCAAGGAAACTCAGTTTTCACACTCTATGCTTAGTGCCCTTTGAGTGCATTATCTAGGAATGAACCTGGAAGAGCATCCCAAACAAAGGAATGCTCCACATGCGGGTTTCACATGCCACCAACTCCACATTCACAGGCAACTTCAGCGCCACAGCCGTTTTCAGATATCCCTCAATGCAAAGGCTCTAGACGCAAATATTGGTGTGAGAGCTAATTCAATCAAGGAAACACTGCATGTTGGTGAAGGGCATATTGAAGAAGGATCAGCCGAGTGGTTCTTGTGGGAGAACAACTCCATTTGGCTCACTAACTTCACACACCATCAGGCTTCCAAGCAGCTCTCAAGGAAACTCAGTTTTCACACTCTATGCTTAGTGCCCTTTGAGTGCATTATCTAGGAATGAACCTGGTAGAGCATCCCACACAAACGAATGCTCCACATGCGGGTTTCACATGCCACCAACTCCACATTCACAGGCAACTTCAGCGCCACAGCCGTTTTCAGATAGCCCTCAATGCAAAGGCTCTAGACGCAAATATTGGTGTGAGAGCTAATTCAATCAAGGAAACACTGCATGTTGGTGAAGGGCATATTGAAGAAGGATCAGCCGAGTGGTTCTTGTGGGAGAACAACTCCATTTGGCTCACTAACTTCACACACCATCAGGCTTCCAAGCAGCTCTCAAGGAAACTCAGTTTTCACACTCTATGCTTAGTGCCCTTTGAGAGCATAGGACTGAAATGAAGCTTGGTGAGCATCCCACACAAACGAATGCTCCACATGCGGGTTTCACATGCCACCAACTCCACATTCACAGGCAACTTCAGCGCCACAGCCGTTTTCAGATAGCCCTCAATGCAAAGGCTCTAGAGGCAAATATTGGTGTGAGAGCTAATTCAATCAAGGAAACACTGCATGTTGGTGAAGGGCATATTGAAGAAGGATCAGCCGAGTGGTTCTTGTGGGAGAACAACTCCATTTGGCTCACTAACTTCACACACCATCAGGCTTCCAAGCAGCTCTCAAGGAAACTCAGTTTTCACACTCTATGCTTAGTGCCCTTTGAGTGCATTATCTAGGAATGAACCTGGTAGAGCATCCCACACAAACGAATGCTCCACATGCGGGTTTCACATGCCACTAACTCCACATTCACAGGCAATTTCAGCGCCACAGCCGTTTTCAGATAGCCCTCAACGCAAAGGCTCTAGACGCAAATATTGGTGTGAGAGCTAATTCAATCAAGGAAACAGTGCATGTTGGTGAAGGGCATATTGAAGAAGGATCAGCCGAGTGGTTCTTGTGGGAGAACAACTCCATTTGGCTCACTAACTTCACACACCATCAGGCTTCCAAGCAGCTCTCAAGGAAACTCAGTTTTCACACTCTATGCTTAGTGCCCTTTGAGTGCATTATCTAGGAATGAACCTGGTAGAGCATCCCACACAAACGAATGCTTCACATGCGGGTTTCACATGCCACTAACTCCACATTCACAGGCAATTTCAGCGCCACAGCCGTTTTCAGATAGCCATCAATGCAAAGACTCTAGACGCAAATATTGGTGTGAGAGCTAATTCAATCAAGGAAACACTGCATGTTGGTGAAGGGCATATTGAAGAAGGATCAGCCGAGTGGTTCTTGTGGCAGAACAACTCCATTTGGCTCACTAACTTCACACACCATCAGGCTTCCAAGCAGCTCTCAAGGAAACTCAGTTTTCACACTCTATGCTTAGTGCCCTTTGAGTGCATTATCTAGGAATGAACCTGGTAGAGCATCCCACACAAACGAATGCTTCACATGCGGGTTTCACATGCCACTAACTCCACATTCACAGGCAATTTCAGCGCCACAGCCGTTTTCAGATAGCCATCAATGCAAAGACTCTAGACGCAAATATTGTTGTTAGAGCTAATTCAATCAAGGAAACACTGCATGTTGGTGAAGGGCATATTGAAGAAGGATCAGCCGAGTGGTTCTTGTGGCAGAACAACTCCATTTGGCTCACTAACTTCACACACCATCAGGCTTCCAAGCAGCTCTCAAGGAAACTCAGTTGTCACACTCTATGCTTAGTGCCCTTTGAGTGCCTAGGACTGAAATGAAACTTGGTGAGCATCCCACACAAACGAATGCTCCACATGCGGGTTTCACATGCCACCAACTCCACATTCACAGGCAACTTCAGCGCCACAGCCATTTTCAGATAGCCCTCAATGCAAAGGCTCTAGACGCAAATATTGGTGTGAGAGCTAATTCAATCAAGGAAACACTGCATGTTGGTGAAGGGCATATTGAAGAAGGATCAGCCGAGTGGTTCTTGTGGGAGAACAACTCCATTTGGCTCACTAACTTCACACACCATCAGGCTTCCAAGCAGCTCTCAAGGAAACTCAGTTTTCACACTCTATGCTTAGTGCCCTTTGAGTGTATTATCCAGGAATGAACTTGGTAGAGGATCCCACACAAATGAATGCTCCACATGTGGGTTTCACATTCCACCAACTCCACATTCACAGGCAACTTCAGCGCCACAGCCGTTTTCAGATAGCCCTCAATGCAAAGGCTCTAGATGCAAATATTGGTGTGAGAGCTAATTCAATCAAGGAAACAGTGCATGTTGGTGAAGGGCATATTGAAGAAGGGTCAGCCGAGTGGTTCTTGTGGGAGAACAACTCCATTTGGCTCACTAACTTCACACACCATCAGGCTTCCAAGCAGCTCTCAAGCAAACTCAGTTTTCACACTCTATGCTTAGTGCCCTTTGAGAGCATAGGACTGAAATGAAGCTTGGTGAGCATCCCACACAAACGAATGCTCCACATGCGGGTTTCACATGCCACCAACTCCACATTCACAGGCAACTTCAGTCCCACAGCCGTTTTCAGATAGCCCTCAATGCAAAGGCTCTAGACGCAAATATTGGTGTGAGAGCTAATTCAATCAAGGAAACACTGCATGTTGGTGAAGGGCATATTGAAGAAGGATCAGCCGAGTGGTTCTTGTGGGAGAACAACTCCATTTGGCTCACTAACTTCACACACCATCAGGCTTCCAAGCAGCTCTCAAGCAAACTCAGTTTTCACACTCTATGCTTAGTGCCCTTTGAGTGCATTATCTAGGAATGAACCTGGTAGAGCATCCCACACAAACGAATTCTCCACATGTGGGTTTCACATGCCACCAACTCCACATTCACAGGCAACATCAGCGCCACAGCCGTTTTCAGATAGCCCTCAACGCAAAGGCTCTAGACGCAAATATTGGTGTGAGAGTTAATTCAATCAAGGAAACACTGCATGTTGGTGAAGGGCATATTGAAGAAGGATCAGCCGAGTGGTTCTTGTGGGAGAACAACTCCATTTGGCTCACTAACTTCACACACCATCAGGCTTCCAAGCAGCTCTCAAGGAAACTCAGTTTTCACACTCTATGCTTAGTGCCCTTTGAATGCCTAGGACTGAAATGAAGCTTGGTGAGCATCCCACACAAACGAATGCGGCACATGCGGGTTTCACATGCCACCAACTCCACATTCACAGGCAACTTCAGTGCCACAGCCGTTTTCAGATAGCCCTCAATGCAAAGGCTCTAGACGCAAATATTGGTGTGAGAGCTAATTCAATCAAGGAAACACTGCATTTTGGTGAAGGACATATTGAAGGAGGATCAGCCGAGTGGTTCTTGTGGGAGAACAACTCCATTTGGCTCATTAACTTCACACACCATCAGACTTCCAAGCAGCTCTCAAGCAAACTCAGTTTTCACACTCTATGCTTAGTGACCTTTGAGTGCATTATCTAGGAATGAACCTGGTAGAGCATCCCACACAAACGAATGCTCCACATGCGGGTTTCACATGCCACCAACTCCACATTCACAGGCAACTTCAGTGCCACAGCCATTTTCAGATAGCCCTCAATGCAAAGGCTCTAGACGCAAATATTGGTGTGAGAGCTAATTCAATCAAGGAAACACTGCATGTTGGTGAAGGGCATATGGAAGAAGGATCAGCCGAGTGGTTCTTGTGGGAGAACAACTCCATTTGGCTCACTAACTTCACACACCATCAGGCTTCCAAGCAGCTCTCAAGGAAACTCAGTTTTCACACTCTATGCTTAGTGCCCTTTGAGTGCATTATCTAGGAATGAACCTGGTAGAACATCCCACACAAACGAATGCTCCACATGCGGGTTTCACATGCCACCAACTCCACATTCACAGTCAACTTCAGCTCCACAGCCGTTTTCAGATAGCCCTCAATGCAAAGGCTATAGATGCAAATATTGGTGTGAGAGTTAATTCAATCAAGGAAACACTGCATGTTGGTGAAGGGCATATTGAAGAATGATCAGCCGAGTGGTTCTTGTGGGAGAACAACTCCATTTGGCTCACTAACTTCACACACCATCAGGCTTCCAAGCAGCTCTCAAGGAAACTCAGTTTTCACACTCTATGCTTAGTGCCCTTTGAGTGCATTATCTAGGAATGAACCTGGTAGAGCATCCCACACAAACGAATGCTCCACATGTGGGTTTCACATGCCACCAACTCCACATTCACAGGCAACTTCAGCGCCACAGCCATTTTAAAATAGCCCTCAATGCAAAGGCTCTAGACGCAAATATTGGTGTGAGAGCTAATTCAATCAAGGAAACAATGTATGTTGGTGAAGGGCATATTGAAGAAGGATCAGCCGAGTGGTTCTTGTGTCAAAACAACTCCATTTGGCTCACTAACTTCACACACCATCAGGCTTCCAAGCAGCTCTCAAGCAAACTCAGTTTTCACACTCTATGCTTAGTGCCCTTTGAGTGCATTATCTAGGAAAGAACCTGGTAGAGCATCCCACAGAAACGAATGCTCCACATGCGGGTTTCACATGCCACCAACTCCACATTCACAGGCAACTTCAGCGCCCCAGCCGTTTTCAGATAGCCCACAATGCAAAGGCTCTAGACGCAAATATTGGTGTGAGAGCTAATTCAATCAAGGAAACACTGCATGTTGGTGAAGGGCATATTGAAGAAGGATCAGCCGAGTGGTTCTTGTGGGAGAACAACTCCATTTGGCTCACTAACTTCACACACCATCAGGCTTCCAAGCAGCTCTCAAGGAAACTCAGTTTTCACACTCTATGCTTAGTGCCCTTTGAGTGTATTATCTAGGAATGAACCTGGTAGAGGATCCCACACAAACGAATGCTCCACATGCGGGTTTCACATTCCACCAACTCCATATTCACAGGCAACTTCAGCGCCACAGCCGTTTTCAGATAGCCCTCAATGCAAAGGCTCTAGATGCAAATATTGGTGTGAGAGCTAATTCAATCAAGGAAACACTGCATGTTGGTGAAGGGCATATTGAAGAAGGATCAGCCGAGTGGTTCTTGTGGGAGAACAACTCCATTTGGCTCACTAACTTCACACACCATCAGGCTTCCAAGCAGCTCTCAAGGAAACTCAGTTTTCACACTCTATGCTTAGTGACCTTTGAGTGCCTAGGACTGAAATGAAGCTTGGTGAGCATCCCATACAAACGAATGCTCCACATGCGGGTTTCACATGCCACCAACTCCACATTCACAGGCAACTTCAGTGCCACAGCCGTTTTCAGATAGCCCTCAATGCAAAGGCTCTAGACGCAAATATTGGTGTGAGAGCTAATTCAATCAAGGAAACACTGCATGTTGGTGAAGGGCATATTGAAGAAGGATCAGCCGAGTGGTTCTTGTGGGAGAACAACTCCATTTGGCTCACTAACTTCACACACCATCAGGCTTCCAAGCAGCTCTCAAGGAAACTCAGTTTTCACACTCTATGCTTAGTGCCCTTTGAGTGCCTTATCTAGGAATGAACCTGGTAGAGCATCCCACACAAACGAATGCTCCACATGCGGGTTTCACATGCCACCAACTCCACATTCACAGGCAACTTCAGTGCCACAGCCATTTTCAGATAGCCCTCAATGCAAAGGCTCTAGACGCAAATATTGGTGTGAGAGCTAATTCAATCAAGGAAACAGTGCATGTTGGTGAAGGGCATATTGAAGAAGGATCAGCCGAGTGGTTCTTGTGGGAGAACAACTCCATTTGGCTCACTAACTTCACACACCATCAGGCTTCCAAGCAGCTCTCAAGCAAACTCAGTTTTCACACTCTATGCTTAGTGCCCTTTGAGTGCATTATCTAGGAATGAACCTGGTAGAGCATCCCACACAAACGAATGCTCCACATGCCGGTTTCACATGCCACCAACTCCACATTCACAGGCAACTTCAGCGCCACAGCCGTTTTCAGATAGCCCTCAATGCAAAGGCTCTAGACGCAAATATTGGTGTGAGAGCTAATTCAATCAAGGAAACACTGCATGTTGGTGAAGGGCATATTGAAGAAGGATCAGCCGAGTGGTTCTTGTGGGAGAACAACTCCATTTGGCTCACTAACTTCACACACCATCAGGCTTCCAAGCAGCTCTCAAGGAAACTCAGTTTTCACACTCTATGCTTAGTGCCCTTTCAGTGCCTAGGACTGAAATGAAGCTTGGTGAGCATCCCACACAAACGAATGCTCCACATGCGGGTTTCACATGCCACCAACTCCACATTCACAGGCAACTTCAGTGCCACAGCCATTTTCAGATAGCCCTCAATGCAAAGGCTCTAGAGGCAAATATTGGTGTGAGAGCTAATTCAATCAAGGAAACACTGCATGTTGGTGAAGGGCATATTGAAGAAGGATCAGCCGAGTGGTTCTTGTGGGAGAACAACTCCATTTGGCTCACTAACTTCACACACCATCAGGCTTCCAAGCAGCTCTCAAGCAAACTCAGTTTTCACACTCTATGCTTAGTGCCCTTTGAGTGCATTATCTAGGAATGAACCTGGTAGAGCATCCCACACAAACGAATGCTCCACATGCGGGTTTCACATGCCACCAACTCCACATTCACAGGCAACTTCAGCGCCACATCTGTTTTCAGATAGCCCTCAATGCAAAGGCTTTAGACGCAAATATTGGTGTGAGAGCTAATTCAATCAAGGAAACACTGCATGTTGGTGAAGGGCATATTGAAGAAGGATCAGCCGAGTGGTTCTTGTGGGAGAACAACTCCATTTGGCTCACTAACTTCACACACCATCAGGCTTCCAAGCAGCTCTCAAGGAAACTCAGTTTTCACACTCTATGCTTAGTGCCCTTTCAGTGCCTAGGACTGAAATGAAGCTTGGTGAGCATCCCACACAAACGAATGCTCCACATGCGGGTTTCACATGCCACCAACTCCACATTCACAGGCAACTTCAGTCCCACAGCCGTTTTCAGATAGCCCTCAATGCAAAGGCTCTAGACGCAAATATTGTTGTGAGAGCTAATTCAATCAAGGAAACTCTGCATGTTGGTGAAGGGCATACTGAAGAAGGATCAGCCGAGTGGTTCTTGTGGGAGAACAACTCCATTTGGCTCACTAACTTCACACACCATCAGGCTTCCAAGCAGCTCTCGAGGAAACTCAGTTTTCACACTCAATGCTTAGTGCCCTTTGAGTCCATTATCTAGGAATGAACCTGGTAGAGCATCCCACACAAACGAATGCTCCACATGCGGGTTTCACATGCCACCAACTCCACATTCACAGGCAACTTCAGTGCCGCAGCCATTTTCAGATAGCCCTCAATGCAAAGGCTCTAGACGCAAATATTGGTGTGAGAGCTAATTCAATCAAGGAAACACTGCATGTTGGTGAAGGGCATATGGAAGAAGGATCAGCCGAGTGGTTCTTGTGGGAGAACAACTCCATTTGGCTCACTAACTTCACACACCATCAGGCTTCCAAGCAGCTCTCAAGGAAACTCAGTTTTCACACTCTATGCTTAGTGCCCTTTGAGTGCATTATCTAGGAATGAACCTGGTAGAGCATCCCACACAAACGAATGCTCCACATGCGGGTTTCACATGCCACCAACTCCACATTCACAGTCAACTTCAGCGCCACAGCCGTTTTCAGATAGCCCTCAATGCAAAGGCTGTCGATGCAAATATTGGTGTGAGAGTTAATTCAATCAAGGAAACACTGCATGTTGGTGAAGGGCATATTGAAGAATGATCAGCCGAGTGGTTCTTGTGGGAGAACAACTCCATTTGGCTCACTAACTTCACACACCATCAGGCTTCCAAGCAGCTCTCAAGGAAACTCAGTTTTCACACTCTATGCTTAGTGCCCTTTGAGTGCATTATCTAGGAATGAACCTGGTAGAGCATCCCACACAAACGAATGCTCCACATGTGGGTTTCACATGCCACCAACTCCACATTCACAGGCAACTTCAGCGCCACAGCCATTTTAAAATAGCCCTCAATGCAAAGGCTCTAGACGCAAATATTGGTGTGAGAGCTAATTCAATCAAGGAAACAATGTATGTTGGTGAAGGGCATATTGAAGAAGGATCAGCCGAGTGGTTCTTGTGGGAGAACAACTCCATTTGGCTCACTAACTTCACACACCATCAGGCTTCCAAGCAGCTCTCAAGCAACTCAGTTTTCACACTCTATGCTTAGTGCCCTTTGAGTGCATTATCTAGGAATGAACCTGGTAGAGCATCCCACAGAAACGAATGCTCCACATGCGGGTTTCACATGCCACCAACTCCACATTCACAGGCAACTTCAGCGCCACAGCCGTTTTCAGATAGCCCACAATGCAAAGGCTCTAGACGCAAATATTGGTGTGAGAGCTAATTCAATCAAGGAAACACTGCATGTTGGTGAAGGGCATATTGAAGAAGGATCAGCCGAGTGGTTCTTGTGGGAGAACAACTCCATTTGGCTCACTAACTTCACACACCATCAGGCTTCCAAGCAGCTCTCAAGGAAACTCAGTTTTCACACTCTATGCTTAGTGCCCTTTGAGTGTATTATCTAGGAATGAACCTGGTAGAGGATCCCACACAAACGAATGCTCCACATGCGGGTTTCACATTCCACCAACTCCATATTCACAGGCAACTTCAGCGCCACAGCCGTTTTCAGATAGCCCTTCAATGCAAAGGCTCTAGATGCAAATATTGGTGTGAGAGCTAATTCAATCAAGGAAACACTGCATGTTGGGTGAAGGGCATATTGAAGAAGGATCAGCCGAGTGGTTCTTGTGGGAGAACAACTCCATTTGGCTCACTAACTTCACACACCATCAGGCTTCCAAGCAGCTCTCAAGGAAACTCAGTTTTCACACTCTATGCTTAGTGACCTTTGAGTGCCTAGGACTGAAATGAAGCTTGGTGAGCATCCCATACAAACGAATGCTCCACATGCGGGTTTCACATGCCACCAACTCCACATTCACAGGCAACTTCAGTGCCACAGCCGTTTTCAGATAGCCCTCAATGCAAAGGCTCTAGACGCAAATATTGGTGTGAGAGCTAATTCAATCAAGGAAACACTGCATGTTGGTGAAGGGCATATTGAAGAAGGATCAGCCGAGTGGTTCTTGTGGGAGAACAACTCCATTTGGCTCACTAACTTCACACACCATCAGGCTTCCAAGCAGCTCTCAAGGAAACTCAGTTTTCACACTCTATGCTTAGTGCCCTTTGAGTGCCTTATCTAGGAATGAACCTGGTAGAGCATCCCACACAAACGAATGCTCCACATGCGGGTTTCACATGCCACCAACTCCACATTCACAGGCAACTTCAGTGCCACAGCCATTTTCAGATAGCCCTCAATGCAAAGGCTCTAGACGCAAATATTGGTGTGAGAGCTAATTCAATCAAGGAAACACTGCATGTTGGTGAAGGGCATATTGAAGAAGGATCAGCCGAGTGGTTCTTGTGGGAGAACAACTCCATTTGGCTCACTAACTTCACACACCATCAGGCTTCCAAGCAGCTCTCAAGCAAACTCAGTTTTCACACTCTATGCTTAGTGCCCTTTGAGTGCATTATCTAGGAATGAACCTGGTAGAGCATCCCACACAAACGAATGCTCCACATGCCGGTTTCACATGCCACCAACTCTGCATTCACAGGCAACTTCAGCGCCACAGCCGTTTTCAGATAGCCCTCAATGCAAAGGCTCTAGACGCAAATATTGGTGTGAGAGCTAATTCAATCAAGGAAACACTGCATGTTGGTGAAGGGCATATTGAAGAAGGATCAGCCGAGTGGTTCTTGTGGGAGAACAACTCCATTTGGCTCACTAACTTCACACACCATCAGGCTTCCAAGCAGCTCTCAAGGAAACTCAGTTTTCACACTCTATGCTTAGTGCCCTTTCAGTGCCTAGGACTGAAATGAAGCTTGGTGAGCATCCCACACAAACGAATGCTCCACATGCGGGTTTCACATGCCACCAACTCCACATTCACAGGCAACTTCAGTGCCACAGCCATTTTCAGATAGCCCTCAATGCAAAGGCTCTAGACGCAAATATTGGTGTGAGAGCTAATTCAATCAAGGAAACACTGCATGTTGGTGAAGGGCATATTGAAGAAGGATCAGCCGAGTGGTTCTTGTGGGAGAACAACTACATTTGGCTCACTAACTTCACACACCATCAGGCTTCCAAGCAGCTCTCAAGCAAACTCAGTTTTCACACTCTATGCTTAATGCCCTTTGAGTGCATTATCTAGGAATGAACCTGGTAGAGCATCCCACACAAACGAATGCTCCACATGCCGGTTTCACATGCCACCAACTCCACATTCACAGGCAACTTCAGCGCCACATCTGTTTTCAGATAGCCCTCAATGCAAAGGCTCTAGACGCAAATATTGGTGTGAGAGCTAATTCAATCAAGGAAACACTGCATGTTGGTGAAGGGCATATTGAAGAAGGATCAGCCGAGTGGTTCTTGTGGGAGAACAACTCCATTTGGCTCACTAACTTCACACACCATCAGGCTTCCAAGCAGCTCTCAAGGAAACTCAGTTTTCACACTCTATGCTTAGTGCCCTTTCAGTGCCTAGGACTGAAATGAAGCTTGGTGAGCATCCCACACAAACGAATGCTCCACATGCGGGTTTCACATGCCACCAACTCCACATTCACAGGCAACTTCAGTTCCACAGCCGTTTTCAGATAGCCCTCAATGCAAAGGCTCTAGACGCAAATATTGTTGTGAGAGCTAATTCAATCAAGGAAACTCTGCATGTTGGTGAAGGGCATACTGAAGAAGGATCAGCCGAGTGGTTCTTGTGGGAGAACAACTCCATTTGGCTCACTAACTTCACACACCATCAGGCTTCCAAGCAGCTCTCGAGGAAACTCAGTTTTCACACTCAATGCTTAGTGCCCTTTGAGTCCATTATCTAGGAATGAACCTGGTAGAGCATCCCACACAAACGAATGCTCCACATGCGGGTTTCACCTGCCACCAACTCCACATTCACAGGCAACTTCAGCGCCACAGCCGTTTTCAGATAGCCCTCAATGCAAAGGCTCTAGACGCAAATATTGGTGTGAGAGCTAATTCAATCAAGGAAACACTGCATGTTGGTGAAGGGCATATTGAAGAAGGATCAGCCGAGTGGTTCTTGTGGGAGAACAACTCCATTTGGCTCACTAACTTCACACACCATCAGGCTTCCAAGCAGCTCTCAAGCAAACTCAGTTTTCACACTCTATGCTTAGTGCCCTTTGAGTGCATTATCTAGGAATGAACCTGGTAGAGCATCCCACACAAACGAATGCTCCACATGCGGGTTTCACATGCCACCAACTCCACATTCACAGGCAATTTCAGCGCCACAGCCGTTTTCACATAGCCCTCAATGCAAAGGCTCTAGAGGCAAATATTGGTGTGAGAGCTAATTCAATCAAGGAAACACTGCATGTTGGTGAAGGGCATATTGAAGAAGGATCAGCCGAGTGGTTCTTGTGGGAGAACAACTCCATTTGGCTCACTAACTTCACACACCATCAGGCTTCCAAGCAGCTCTCAAGGAAACTCAGTTTTGACACTCTATGCTTAGTGCCCTTTGAGTGCATTATCTAGGAATGAACCTGGTAGAGCATCCCACACAAACGAATGCTCCACATGCGGGTTTCACATGCCACTAACTCCACATTCACAGGCAACTTCAGCGCCACAGCCGTTTTCAGATAGTCCTCAATGCAAAGGCTCTAGACGCAAATATTTGTGTGAGAGCTAATTCAATCAAGGAAACACTGCATGTTGGTGAAGGGCATATTGAAGAAGGATCAGCCGAGTGGTTCTTGTGGCAGAACAACTCCATTTGGCTCACTAACTTCACACACCATCAGGCTTCCAAGCAGCTCTCAAGGAAACTCAGTTGTCACACTCTATGCTTAGTGCCCTTTGAGTGCCTAGGACTGAAATGAAACTTGGTGAGCATCCCACACAAACGAATGCTCCACATGCGGGTTTCACCTGCCACCAACTCCACATTCACAGGCAACTTCAGCGCCACAGTCGTTTTCAGATAGCCCTCAATGCAAAGGCTCTAGACGCAAATATTGGTGTGAGAGCTAATTCAATCAAGGAAACACTGCATGTTGGTGAAGGGCATATTGAAGAAGGATCAGCCGAGTGGTTCTTGTGGGAGAACAACTCCATTTGGCTCACTAACTTCACACACCATCAGGCTTCCAAGCAGCTCTCAAGGAAACTCAGTTTTCACACTCTATGCTTAGTGCCCTTTGAGTGCATTATCTAGGAATGAACCTGGTAGAGCATCCCACACAAACGGATGCTCCACATGCGGGTTTCACATGCCACTAACTCCACATTCACAGGCAACTTCAGCGCCACAGCCGTTTTCAGATAGCCCTCAATGCAAAGGCTCTAGACGCAAATATTGGTGTGAGAGCTAATTCAATCAAGGAAACACTGCATGTTGGTGAAGGGCATATTGAAGAAGGATCAGCCGAGTGGTTCTTGTGGGAGAACAACTCCATTTGGCTCACTAACTTCACACACCATCAGGCTTCCAAGCAGCTCTCAAGGAAACTCAGTTTTCACACTCTATGCTTAGTGCCCTTTGAGTGCCTAGGACTGAAATGAAACTTGGTGAGCATCCCACACAAACGAATGCTCCACATGTGGGTTTCACATGCCACCAACTCCACATTCATAGGCAACTTCAGCACCACAGCCGTTTTCAGATAGCCCTCAATGCAAAGGCTCTAGACGCAAATATTGGTGTGAGAGCTAATTCAATCAAGGAAACACTGCATGTTGGTGAAGGGCATATTGAAGAAGGATCACCCGAGTGGTTCTTGTGGGAGAACAACTCCATTTGGCTCACTAACTTCACACACCATCAGGCTTCCAAGCAGCTCTCAAGGAAACTCAGTTTTCACACTCTATGCATAGTGCCCTTTGAGTGCCTAGGACTGAAATGAAACTTGGTGGGTATCCCACACAAACGAATGCTCCACATGCGGGTTTCACATGCCACCAACTCCACATTCACAGGCAACTTCAGCGCCACAGCCGTTTTCAGATAGCCCTCAATGCAAAGGCTCTAGACGCAAATATTGGTGTGAGAGCTAATTCAATCAAGGAAACACTGCATGTTGGTGAAGGGCATATTGAAGAAGGATCAGCCGAGTGGTTCTTGTGGGAGAACAACTCCATTTGGCTCACTAACTTCACACACCATCAGGCTTCCAAGCAGCTCTCAAGGAAACTCAGTTTTCACACTCTAGGCTTAGTGCCCTTTGAGTGCATTATCTAGGAATGAACCTGATAGAGCATCCCACACAAACGAATGCTCCACATGCGGGTTTCACATGCCACTAACTCCACATTCACAGGCAATTTCAGCGCCACAGCCGTTTTCACATAGCCCTCAATGCAAAGGCTCTAGACGCAAATATTGGTGTGAGAGCTAATTCAATCAAGGAAACACTGCATGTTGGTGAAGGGCATATTGAAGAAGGATCAGCCGAGTGGTTCTTGTGGGAGAACAACTCCATTTGGCTCACTAACTTCACACACAATCAGGCTTCCAAGCAGCTCTCAAGGAAACTCAGTTTTCACACTCTATGCTTAGTGCCCTTTGAGTGCATTATCTAGGAATGAACCTGGTAGAGCATCCCACACAAACGAATGCTCCACATGCGGGTTTCACATGCCACCAACTCCACATTCACAGGCAACTTCAGCGCCAAAGCCGTTTTCAGATAGCCCTCAATGCAAAGGCTCTAGACGCAAATATTGGTGTGAGAGCTAATTCAATCAAGGAAACACTGCATGTTGGTGAAGGGCATATTGAAGAAGGATCAGCCGAGTGGTTCTTGTGGGAGAACAACTCCATTTGGCTCACTAACTTCACACACCATCAGGCTTCCAAGCAGCTCTCAAGGAAACTCAGTTTTCACACTCTATGCTTAGTGCCCTTTGAGTGCCTAGGACTGAAATGAAACTTGGTGAGCATCCCACACAAACGAATGCTCCACATGCGGGTTTCACATGCCACTAACTCCACATTCACAGGCAACTTCAGCGCCACAGCCGTTTTCAGATAGCCCTCAATGCAAAGGCTCTAGAGGCAAATATTGGTGTGAGAGCTAATTCAATCAAGGAAACACTGCATGTTGGTGAACGGCATATTGAAGAAGGATCAGCCGAGTGGTTCTTGTGGGAGAACAACTCCATTTGGCTCACTAACTTCACACACCATCAGGCTTCCAAGCAGCTCTCAAGCAAACTCAGTTTTCACACTCTATGCTTAGTGCCCTTTGAGTGCATTATCTAGGAATGAACCTGGTAGAGCATCCCACACAAACGAATGCTCCACATGCGGGTTTCACATGCCACTAACTCCACATTCACAGGCAACTTCAGCGCCACAGCCGTTTTCAGATAGCCCTCAATGCAAAGGCTCTAGACGCAAATATTGGTGTGAGAGCTAATTCAATCAAGGAAACACTGCATGTTGGTGAAGGGCATATTGAAGAAGGATCAGCCGAGTGCTTCTTGTGGGAGAACAACTCCATTTGGCTCACTAACTTCACACACAATCAGGCTTCCATGCAGCTCTCAAGGAAACTCAGTTTTGACACTCTATGCTTAGTGCCCTTTGAGTGCATTATCTAGGAATGAACCTGGTAGAGCATCCCACACAAACGAATGCTCCACATGCGGGTTTCACATGCCACTAACTCCACATTCACAGGCAACTTCAGCGCCACAGCCGTTTTCAGATAGCCCTCAATGCAAAGGCTCTAGACGCAAATATTGGTGTGAGAGCTAATTCAATCAAGGAAACACTGCATGTTGGTGAAGGGCATATTGAAGAAGGATCAGCCGAGTGGTTCTTGTGGGAGAACAACTCCATTTGGCTCACTAACTTCACACACCATCAGCCTTCCAAGCAGCTCTCAAGGAAACTCAGTTTTCACACTCTATGCTTAGTGCCCTTTGAGTGCATTATCTAGGAATGAACCTGGTAGAGCATCCCACACAAACGAATGCTCCACATGCGGGTTTCACATGCCACCAACTCCACATTCACAGGCAACTTCAGCGCCACTGCCGTTTTCAGATAGCCCTCAATGCAAAGGCTCTAGACGCAAATATTGGTGTGAGAGCTAATTCAATCAAGGAAACACTGCATGTTGGTGAAGGGCATATTGAAGAAGGATCAGCCGAGTGGTTCTTGTGGGAGAACAACTCCATTTGGCTCACTAACTTCACACACCATCAGGCTTCCAAGCAGCTCTCAAGGAAACTCAGTTTTGACACTCTATGCTTAGTGCCCTTTGAGTGCCTAGGACTGAAATGAAACTTGGTGAGCATCCCACACAAACGAATGCTCCACATGCGGGTTTCACATGCCACTAACTCCACATTCACAGGCAACTTCAGCGCCACAGCCGTTTTCAGATAGCCCTCAATGCAAAGGCTCTAGAGGCAAATATTGGTGTGAGAGCTAATTCAATCAAGGAAACAGTGCATGTTGGTGAAGGGCATATTGAAGAAGGATCAGCCGAGTGGTTCTTGTGGGAGAACAACTCCATTTGGCTCACTAACTTCACACACCATCAGGCTTCCAAGCAGCTCTCAAGCAAACTCAGTTTTCACACTCTATGCTTAGTGCCCTTTGAGTGCATTATCTAGGAATGAACCTGGTAGAGCATCCCACACAAACGAATGCTCCACATGCGGGTTTCACATGCCACTAACTCCACATTCACAGGCAACTTCAGCGCCACAGCCGTTTTCAGATAGCCCTCAATGCAAAGGCTCTAGACGCAAATATTGGTGTCAGAGCTAATTCAATCAAGGAAACACTGCATGTTGGTGAAGGGCATATTGAAGAAGGATCAGCCGAGTGGTTCTTGTGGCAGAACAACTCCATTTGGCTCACTAACTTCACACACCATCAGGCTTCCAAGCAGCTCTCAAGGAAACTCAGTTGTCACACTCTATGCTTAGTGCCCTTTGAGTGCATTATCTAGGACTGAAATGAAACTTGGTGAGCATCCCACACAAACGAATGCTCCACATGCGGGTTTCACATGCCACCAACTCCACATTCACAGGCAACTTCAGCGCCACAGCCGTTTTCAGATAGCCCTCAATGCAAAGGCTCTAGACGCAAATATTGGTGTGAGAGCTAATTCAATCAAGGAAACACTGCATGTTGGTGAAGGGCATATTGAAGAAGGATCAGCAGAGTGGTTCTTGTGGGAGAACAACTCCATTTGGCTCACTAACTTCACACACCATCAGGCTTCCAAGCAGATCTCAAGGAAACTCAGTTTTCACACTCTATGCTTAGTGCCCTTTGAGTGCCTTATCTAGGAATGAACCTGGTAGAGCATCCCACACAAACGAATGCTCCACATGCGGGTTTCACATGCCACTAACTCCACATTCACAGGCAACTTCAGCGCCACAGCCGTTTTCAGATAGCCCTCAATGCAAAGGCTCTAGAGGCAAATATTGGTGTGAGAGCTAATTCAATCAAGGAAACACTGCATGTTGGTGAAGGGCATATTGAAGAAGGATCAGCCGAGTGGTTCTTGTGGGAGAACAACTCCATTTGGCTCACTAACTTCACACACCATCAGGCTTCCAAGCAGCTCTCAAGGAAACTCAGTTTTGACACTCTATGCTTAGTGCCCTTTGAGTGCCTAGGACTGAAATGAAACTTGGTGAGCATCCCACACAAACGAATGCTCCACATGCGGGTTTCACATGCCACCAACTCCACATTCACAGGCAACTTCAGCGCCACAGCCGTTTTCAGATAGCCCTCAATGCAAAGGCTCTAGACGCAAATATTGGTGTGAGAGCTAATTCAATCAAGGAAACACTGCATGTTGGTGAAGGGCATATTGAAGAATGATCAGCCGAGTGGTTCTTGTGGGAGAACAACTCCATTTGGCTCACTAACTTCACACACCATCAGGCTTCCAAGCAGCTCTCAAGGAAACTCAGTTTTCACACTCTATGCTTAGTGCCCTTTGAGTGCCTAGGACTGAAATGAAACTTGGTGAGCATCCCACACAAACGAATGCTCCACATGCGGGTTTCACATGCCACCAACTCCACATTCACAGGCAACTTCAGCGCCACAGCCGTTTTCAGATAGCCCTCAATGCAAAGGCTCTAGAGGCAAATATTGGTGTGAGAGCTAATTCAATCAAGGAAACACTGCATGTTGGTGAAGGGCATATTGAAGAAGGATCAGCCGAGTGGTTCTTGTGGGAGAACAACTCCATTTGGCTCACTAACTTCACACACCATCAGGCTTCCAAGCAGCTCTCAAGGAAACTCAGTTTTCACACTCTATGCTTAGTGCCCTTTGAGTGCCTAGACTGAAAAGAAACTTGGTGAGCATCCCACACAAAAGAATGCTCCACATGCGGGTTTCACATGCCACCAACTCCACATTCACAGGCAACTTCAGCGCCACAGCCGTTTTCAGATAGCCCTCAATGCAAAGGCTCTAGACGCAAATATTGGTGTGAGAGCTAATTCAATCAAGGAAACACTGCATGTTGGTGAAGGGCATATTGAAGAAGGATCAGCCGAGTGGTTCTTGTGGGAGAACAACTCCATTTGGCTCACTAACTTCACACACCATCAGGCTTCCAAGCAGCTCTCAAGGAAACTCAGTTTTCACACTCTATGCTTAGTGCCCTTTGAGTGCCTAGGACTGAAATGAAACTTGGTGAGCATCCCACACAAACGAATGCTCCACATGCGGGTTTCACATGCCACCAACTCCACATTCACAGGCAACTTCAGCGCCACAGCCGTTTTCAGATAGCCCTCAATGCAAAGGCTCTAGACGCAAATATTGGTGTGAGAGCTAATTCAATCAAGGAAACACTGCATGTTGGTGAAGGGCATATTGAAGAAGGATCAGCCGAGTGGTTCTTGTGGGAGAACAACTCCATTTGGCTCACTAACTTCACACACCATCAGGCTTCCAAGCAGCTCTCAAGGAAACTCAGTTTTCACACTCTATGCTTAGTGCCCTTTGAGTGCCTAGGACTGAAATGAAACTTGGTGAGCATCCCACACAAACGAATGCTCCACATGTGGGTTTCACATGCCACCAACTCCACATTCCTAGGCAACTTCAGCACCACAGCCGTTTTCAGATAGCCCTCAATGCAAAGGCTCTAGAGGCAAATATTGGTGTGAGAGCTAATTCAATCAAGGAAACAGTGCATGTTGGTGAAGGGCATATTGAAGAAGGATCAGCCGAGTGGTTCTTGTGGGAGAACAACTCCATTTGGCTCACTAACTTCACATACCATCAGGCTTCCAAGCAGCTCTCAAGGAAACTCAGTTTTCACACTCTATGCTTAGTGCCCTTTGAGTGCCTAGGACTGAAATGAAACTTGGTGGTATCCCACACAAACGAATGCTCCACATGCGGGTTTCACATGACACCAACTCCACATTCACAGGCAACTTCAGCGCCACAGCCGTTTTCAGATAGCCCTCAATGCAAAGGCTCTAGACGCAAATATTGGTGTGAGAGCTAATTCAATCAAGGAAACACTGCATGTTGGTGAAGGGCATATTGAAGAAGGATCAGCCGAGTGGTTCTTGTGGGAGAACAACTCCATTTGGCTCACTAACTTCACACACCATCAGGCTTCCAAGCAGCTCTCAAGGAAACTCAGTTTTCACACTCTATGCTTAGTGCCCTTTGAGTGCATTATCTAGGAATGAACCTGGTAGAGCATCCCACACAAACGAATGCTCCACATGCGGGTTTCACATGCCACTAACTCCACATTCACAGGCAATTTCAGCGCCACAGCCGTTTTCACATAGCCCTCAATGCAAAGGCTCTAGACGCAAATATTGGTGTGAGAGCTAATTCAATCAAGGAAACACTGCATGTTGGTGAAGGGCATATTGAAGAAGGATCAGCCGAGTGGTTCTTGTGGGAGAACAACTCCATTTGGCTCACTAACTTCACACACAATCAGGCTTCCAAGCAGCTCTCAAGCAAACTCAGTTTTCACACTCTATGCTTAGTGCCATTTGAGTGCATTATCTAGGAATGAACCTGGTAGAGCATCCCACACAAACGAATGTTCCACATGCGGGTTTCACATGCCACCAACTCCACATTCACAGGCAACTTCAGCGCCACAGCCGTTTTCAGATAGCCCTCAATGCAAAGGCTCTAGACGCAAATATTGGTGTGAGAGCTAATTCAATCAAGGAAACACTGCATGTTGGTGAAGGGCATATTGAAGAAGGATCAGCCGAGTGGTTCTTGTGGGAGAACAACTCCATTTGGCTCACTAACTTCACACACCATCAGGCTTCCAAGCAGCTCTCAAGGAAACTCAGTTTTCACACTCTATGCTTAGTGCCCTTTGAGAGCATAGGACTGAAATGAAGCTTGGTGAGCATCCCGCACAAACGTATGCTCCACATGCGGGTTTCACATGCCACCAACTCCACATTCACAGGCAACTTCAGCGCCACAGCCGTTTTCAGATAGCCCTCAATGCAAAGGCTCTAGAGGCAAATATTGGTGTGAGAGCTAATTCAATCAAGGAAACACTGCATGTTGGTGAAGGGCATATTGAAGAAGGATCAGCCGAGTGGTTCTTGTGGGAGAACAACTCCATTTGGCTCACTAACTTCACACACCATCAGGCTTCCAAGCAGCTCTCAAGCAAACTCAGTTTTCACACTCTATGCTTAGTGCCCTTTGAGTGCATTATCTAGGAATGAACCTGGTAGAGCATCCCACACAAACGAATGCTCCACATGCGGGTTTCACATGCCACTAACTCCACATTCACAGGCAATTTCAGCGCCACAGCCGTTTTCAGATAGCCCTCAATGCAAAGGCTCTAGACGCAAATATTGCTGTGAGAGCTAATTCAATCAAGGAAACAGTGCATGTTGGTGAAGGGCATATTGAAGAAGGATCAGCCGAGTGGTTCTTGTGGGAGAACAACTCCATTTGGCTCACTAACTTCACACACCATCAGGCTTCCAAGCAGCTCTCAAGGAAACTCAGTTTTCACACTCTATGCTTAGTGCCCTTTGAGTGCCTAGGACTGAAATGAAACTTGGTGAGCATCCCACACAAACGAATGCTCCACATGCGGGTTTCACATGCCACCAACTCCACATTCACAGGCAACTTCAGCGCCACAGCCGTTTTCAGATAGCCCTCAATGCAAAGGCTCTAGACGCAAATATTGGTGTGAGAGCTAATTCAATCAAGGAAACACTGCATGTTGGTGAAGGGCATATTGAAGAAGGATCAGCCGAGTGGTTCTTGTGGGAGAACAACTCCATTTGGCTCACTAACTTCACACACCATCAGGCTTCCAAGCAGCTCTCAAGGAAACTCAGTTTTCACACTCTATGCTTAGTGCCCTTTGAGTGCATTATCTAGGAATGAACCTGGTAGAGCATCCCACACAAACGAATGCTCCACATGCGGGTTTCACATGCCACTAACTCCACATTCACAGGCAATTTCAGCGCCACAGCCGTTTTCAGATAGCCCTCAATGCAAAGACTCTAGACGCAAATATTGGTGTGAGAGCTAATTCAATCAAGGAAACACTGCATGTTGGTGAAGGGCATATTGAAGAAGGATCAGCCGAGTGGTTCTTGTGGCAGAACAACTCCATTTGGCTCACTAACTTCACACACCATCAGGCTTCCAAGCAGCTCTCAAGGAAACTCAGTTGTCACACTCTATGCTTAGTGCCCTTTGAGTGCCTAGGACTGAAATGAAACTTGGTGAGCATCCCACACAAACGAATGCTCCACATGCGGGTTTCACATGCCACCAACTCCACATTCACAGGCAACTTCAGCGCCACAGCCGTTTTCAGATAGCCCTCAATGCAAAGGCTCTAGACGCAAATATTGGTGTGAGAGCTAATTCAATCAAGGAAACAGTGCATGTTGGTGAAGGGCATATTGAAGAAGGATCAGCCGAGTGGTTCTTGTGGGAGAACAACTCCATTTGGCTCACTAACTTCACACACAATCAGGCTTCCAAGCAGCTCTCTAGGAAACTCAGTTTTCACACTCTATGCTTAGTGCCCTTTGAGTGCATTATCTAGGAATGAACCTGGTAGAGCATCCCACACAAACGAATGCTCCACATGCGGGTTTCACATGCCACCAACTCCACATTCACAGGCAACTTCAGCGCCACAGCCGTTTTCAGATAGCCCTCAATGCAAAGGCTCTAGACGCAAATATTGGTGTGAGAGCTAATTCAATCAAGGAAACACTGCATGTTGGTGAAGGGCATATTGAAGAAGGATCAGCCGAGTGGTTCTTGTGTCAGAACAACTCCATTTGGCTCACTAACTTCACACACCATCAGGCTTCCAAGCAGCTCTCAAGCAAACTCAGTTTTCACACTCTATGCTTAGTGCCCTTTGAGTGCATTATCTAGGAATGAACCTGGTAGAACATCCCACACAAACGAATGCTCCACATGCGGGTTTCACATGCCACCAACTCCACATTCACAGTCAACTTCAGCGCCACAGCCGTTTTCAGATAGCCCTCAATGCAAAGGCTGTAGATGCAAATATTGGTGTGAGAGTTAATTCAATCAAGGAAACACTGCATGTTGGTGAAGGGCATATTGAAGAATGATCAGCCGAGTGGTTCTTGTGGGAGAACAACTCCATTTGGCTCACTAACTTCACACACCATCAGGCTTCCAAGCAGCTCTCAAGGAAACTCAGTTTTCACACTCTATGCTTAGTGCCCTTTGAGTGCATTATCTAGGAATGAACCTGGTAGAGCATCCCACACAAACGAATGCTCCACATGTGGGTTTCACATGCCACCAACTCCACATTCACAGGCAACTTCAGCGCCACAGCCATTTTCAGATAGCCCTCAATGCAAAGGCTCTAGAGGCAAATATTGGTGTGAGAGCTAATTCAATCAAGGAAACAATGTATGTTGGTGAAGGGCATATTGAAGAAGGATCAGCCGAGTGGTTCTTGTGGGAGAACAACTCCATTTGGCTCACTAACTTCACACACCATCAGGCTTCCAAGCAGCTCTCAAGCAAACTCAGTTTTCACACTCTATGCTTAGTGCCCTTTGAGTGCATTATCTAGGAATGAACCTGGTAGAGCATCCCACACAAACGAATGCTCCACATGCGGGTTTCACATGCCACCAACTCCACATTCACAGGCAACTTCAGCGCCACAGCCGTTTTCAGATAGCCCTCAATGCAAAGGCTCTAGACGCAAATATTGGTGTGAGAGCTAATTCAATCAAGGAAACACTGCATGTTGGTGAAGGGCATATTGAAGAAGGATCAGCCGAGTGGTTCTTGTGGGAGAACAACTGCATTTGGCTCACTAACTTCACACACCATCAGGCTTCCAAGCAGCTCTCAAGGAAACTCAGTTTTCACACTCTATGCTTAGTGCCCTTTGAGTGTATTATCCAGGAATGAACTTGGTAGAGGATCCCACACAAACGAATGCTCCACATGTGGGTTTCACATTCCACCAACTCCACATTCACAGGCAACTTCAGCGCCACAGCCGTTTCAGATAGCCCTCAATGCAAAGGCTCTAGATGCAAATATTGGTGTGAGAGCTAATTCAATCAAGGAAACAGTGCATGTTGGTGAAGGGCATATTGAAGAAGGATCAGCCGAGTGGTTCTTGTGGAGAACAACTCCATTTGGCTCACTAACTTCACACACCATCAGGCTTCCAAGCAGCTCTCAAGCAAACTCAGTTTTCACACTCTATGCTTAGTGCCCTTTGAGAGCATAGGACTGAAATGAAGCTTGGTGAGCATCCCGCACAAACGAATGCTCCACATGCGGGTTTCACATGCCACCAACTCCACATTCACAGGCAACTTCAGTCCCACAGCCGTTTTCAGATAGCCCTCAATGCAAAGGCTCTAGACGCAAATATTGGTGTGAGAGCTAATTCAATCAAGGAAACACTGCATGTTGGTGAAGGGCATATTGAAGAAGGATCAGCCGAGTGGTTCTTGTGGGAGAACAACTCCATTTGGCTCACTAACTTCACACACCATCAGGCTTCCAAGCAGCTCTCAAGCAAACTCAGTTTTCACACTCTATGCTTAGTGCCCTTTGAGTGCATTATCTAGGAATGAACCTGGTAGAGCATCCCACACAAACGAATTCTCCACATGTGGGTTTCACATGCCACCAACTCCACATTCACAGGCAACATCAGCGCCACAGCCGTTTCAGATAGCCCTCAACGCAAAGGCTCTAGACGCAAATATTGGTGTGAGAGTTAATTCAATCAAGGAAACACTGCATGTTGGTGAAGGGCATATTGAAGAAGGATCAGCCGAGTGGTTCTTGTGGGAGAACAACTCCATTTGGCTCACTAACTTCACACACCATCAGGCTTCCAAGCAGCTCTCAAGGAAACTCAGTTTTCACACTCTATGCTTAGTGCCCTTTGAATGCCTAGGACAGAAATGAAGCTTGGTGAGCATCCCACACAAACGAATGCTCCACATGCGGGTTTCACATGCCACCAACTCCACATTCACAGGCAACTTCAGTGCCACAGCCGTTTTCAGATAGCCCTCAATGCAAAGGCTCTAGACGCAAATATTGGTGTGAGAGCTAATTCAATCAAGGAAACACTGCATGTTGGTGAAGGACATATTGAAGGAGGATCAGCCGAGTGGTTCTTGTGGGAGAACAACTCCATTTGGCTCATTAACTTCACACACCATCAGACTTCCAAGCAGCTCTCAAGCAAACTCAGTTTTCACACTCTATGCTTAGTGACCTTTGAGTGCATTATCTAGGAATGAACCTGGTAGAGCATCCCACACAAACGAATGCTCCACATGCGGGTTTCACATGCCACCAACTCCACATTCACAGGCAACTTCAGCGCCACAGCCGTTTTCAGATAGCCCTCAATGCAAAGGCTCTAGACGCAAATATTGGTGTGAGAGCTAATTCAATCAAGGAAACACTGCATGTTGGTGAAGGGCATATTGAAGAAGGATCAGCCGAGTGGTTCTTGTGGGAGAACAACTCCATTTGGCTCACTAACTTCACACACCATCAGGCTTCCAAGCAGCTCTCAAGCAAACTCAGTTTTCACACTCTATGCTTAGTGCCCTTTGAGTGCATTATCTAGGAATGAACCTGGTAGAACATCCCACACAAACGAATGCTCCACATGCGGGTTTCACATGCCACCAACTCCACATTCACAGTCAACTTCAGCGCCACAGCCGTTTTCAGATAGCCCTCAATGCAAAGGCTGTAGATGCAAATATTGGTGTGAGAGTTAATTCAATCAAGGAAACACTGCATGTTGGTGAAGGGCATATTGAAGAATGATCAGCCGAGTGGTTCTTGTGGGAGAACAACTCCATTTGGCTCACTAACTTCACACACCATCAGGCTTCCAAGCAGCTCTCAAGGAAACTCAGTTTTCACACTCTATGCTTAGTGCCCTTTGAGTGCATTATCTAGGAATGAACCTGGTAGAGCATCCCACACAAACGAATGCTCCACATGTGGGTTTCACATGCCACCAACTCCACATTCACAGGCAACTTCAGCGCCACAGCCATTTTCAGATAGCCCTCAATGCAAAGGCTCTAGAGGCAAATATTGGTGTGAGAGCTAATTCAATCAAGGAAACAATGTATGTTGGTGAAGGGCATATTGAAGAAGGATCAGCCGAGTGGTTCTTGTGGGAGAACAACTCCATTTGGCTCACTAACTTCACACAACATCAGGCTTCCAAGCAGCTCTCAAGCAAACTCAGTTTTCACACTCTATGCTTAGTGCCCTTTGAGTGCATTATCTAGGAATGAACCTGGTAGAGCATCCCACACAAACGAATGCTCCACATGCGGGTTTCACATGCCACCAACTCCACATTCACAGGCAACTTCAGCGCCACAGCCGTTTTCAGATAGCCCTCAATGCAAAGGCTCTAGACGCAAATATTGGTGTGAGAGCTAATTCAATCAAGGAAACACTGCATGTTGGTGAAGGGCATATTGAAGAAGGATCAGCCGAGTGGTTCTTGTGGGAGAACAACTCCATTTGGCTCACTAACTTCACACACCATCAGGCTTCCAAGCAGCTCTCAAGGAAACTCAGTTTTCACACTCTATGCTTAGTGCCCTTTGAGTGTATTATCCAGGAATGAACTTGGTAGAGGATCCCACACAAACGAATGCTCCACATGTGGGTTTCACATTCCACCAACTCCACATTCACAGGCAACTTCAGCGCCACAGCCGTTTTCAGATAGCCCTCAATGCAAAGGCTCTAGATGCAAATATTGGTGTGAGAGCTAATTCAATCAAGGAAACAGTGCATGTTGGTGAAGGGCATATTGAAGAAGGATCAGCCGAGTGGTTCTTGTGGGAGAACAACTCCATTTGGCTCACTAACTTCACACACCATCAGGCTTCCAAGCAGCTCTCAAGCAAACTCAGTTTTCACACTCTATGCTTAGTGCCCTTTGAGAGCATAGGACTGAAATGAAGCTTGGTGAGCATCCCACACAAACGAATGCTCCACATGCGGGTTTCACATGCCACCAACTCCACATTCACAGGCAACTTCAGTCCCACAGCCGTTTTCAGATAGCCCTCAATGCAAAGGCTCTAGACGCAAATATTGGTGTGAGAGCTAATTCAATCAAGGAAACACTGCATGTTGGTGAAGGGCATATTGAAGAAGGATCAGCCGAGTGGTTCTTGTGGGAGAACAACTCCATTTGGCTCACTAACTTCACACACCATCAGGCTTCCAAGCAGCTCTCAAGCAAACTCAGTTTTCACACTCTATGCTTAGTGCCCTTTGAGTGCATTATCTAGGAATGAACCTGGTAGAGCATCCCACACAAACGAATTCTCCACATGTGGGTTTCACATGCCACCAACTCCACATTCACAGGCAACATCAGCGCCACAGCCGTTTTCAGATAGCCCTCAACGCAAAGGCTCTAGACGCAAATATTGGTGTGAGAGTTAATTCAATCAAGGAAACACTGCATGTTGGTGAAGGGCATATTGAAGAAGGATCAGCCGAGTGGTTCTTGTGGGAGAACAACTCCATTTGGCTCACTAACTTCACACACCATCAGGCTTCCAAGCAGCTCTCAAGGAAACTCAGTTTTCACACTCTATGCTTAGTGCCCTTTGAATGCCTAGGACAGAAATGAAGCTTGGTGAGCATCCCACACAAACGAATGCTCCACATGCGGGTTTCACATGCCACCAACTCCACATTCACAGGCAACTTCAGTGCCACAGCCGTTTTCAGATAGCCCTCAATGCAAAGGCTCTAGACGCAAATATTGGTGTGAGAGCTAATTCAATCAAGGAAACACTGCATTTTGGTGAAGGACATATTGAAGGAGGATCAGCCGAGTGGTTCTTGTGGGAGAACAACTCCATTTGGCTCATTAACTTCACACACCATCAGACTTCCAAGCAGCTCTCAAGGAAACTCAGTTTTCACACTCTATGCTTAGTGACCTTTGAGTGCATTATCTAGGAATGAACCTGGTAGAGCATCCCACACAAACCAATGCTCCACATGCGGGTTTCACATGCCACCAACTCCACATTCACAGGCAACTTCAGTGCCACAGCCATTTTCAGATAGCCCTCAATGCAAAGGCTCTAGACGCAAATATTGGTGTGAGAGCTAATTCAATCAAGGAAACACTGCATGTTGGTGAAGGGCATATGGAAGAAGGATCAGCCGAGTGGTTCTTGTGGGAGAACAACTCCATTTGGCTCACTAACTTCACACACCATCAGGCTTCCAAGCAGCTCTCAAGGAAACTCAGTTTTCACACTCTATGCTTAGTGCCCTTTGAGTGCATTATCTAGGAATGAACCTGGTAGAACATCCCAAACAAACGAATGCTCCACATGCGGGTTTCACATGCCACCAACTCCACATTCACAGTCAACTTCAGCGCCACAGCCGTTTTCAGATAGCCCTCAATGCAAAGGCTGTAGATGCAAATATTGGTGTGAGAGTTAATTCAATCAAGGAAACACTGCATGTTGGTGAAGGGCATATTGAAGAAGGATCAGCCGAGTGGTTCTTGTGGGAGAACAACTCCATTTGGCTCACTAACTTCACACACCATCAGGCTTCCAAGCAGCTCTCAAGGAAACTCAGTTTTCACACTCTATGCTTAGTGCCCTTTGAGTGCATTATCTAGGAATGAACCTGGTAGAGCATCCCACACAAACGAATGCTCCACATGTGGGTTTCACATGCCACCAACTCCACATTCACAGGCAACTTCAGCGCCACAGCCATTTTAAAATAGCCCTCAATGCAAAGGCTCTAGAGGCAAATATTGGTGTGAGAGCTAATTCAATCAAGGAAACACTGCATGTTGGTGAAGGGCATATTGAAGAAGGATCAGCCGAGTGGTTCTTGTGGGAGAACAACTCCATTTGGCTCACTAACTTCACACACCATCAGGCTTCCAAGCAGCTCTCAAGGAAACTCAGTTTTCACACTCTATGCTTAGTGCCCTTGAGTGCCTAGGACTGAAAAGAACTTGGTGAGCATCCCACACAAAAGAATGCTCCACATGCGGGTTTCACATGCCACCAACTCCACATTCACAGGCAACTTCAGCGCCACAGCCGTTTTCAGATAGCCCTCAATGCAAAGGCTCTAGACGCAAATATTGGTGTGAGAGCTAATTCAATCAAGGAAACACTGCATGTTGGTGAAGGGCATATTGAAGAAGGATCAGCCGAGTGGTTCTTGTGGGAGAACAACTCCATTTGGCTCACTAACTTCACACACCATCAGGCTTCCAAGCAGCTCTCAAGGAAACTCAGTTTTCACACTCTATGCTTAGTGCCCTTTGAGTGCCTAGGACTGAAATGAAACTTGGTGAGCATCCCACACAAACGAATGCTCCACATGCGGGTTTCACATGCCACCAACTCCACATTCACAGGCAACTTCAGCGCCACAGCCGTTTTCAGATAGCCCTCAATGCAAAGGCTCTAGACGCAAATATTGGTGTGAGAGCTAATTCAATCAAGGAAACACTGCATGTTGGTGAAGGGCATATTGAAGAAGGATCAGCCGAGTGGTTCTTGTGGGAGAACAACTCCATTTGGCTCACTAACTTCACACACCATCAGGCTTCCAAGCAGCTCTCAAGGAAACTCAGTTTTCACACTCTATGCTTAGTGCCCTTTGAGTGCCTAGGACTGAAATGAAACTTGGTGAGCATCCCACACAAACGAATGCTCCACATGTGGGTTTCACATGCCACCAACTCCACATTCATAGGCAACTTCAGCACCACAGCCGTTTTCAGATAGCCCTCAATGCAAAGGCTCTAGAGGCAAATATTGGTGTGAGAGCTAATTCAATCAAGGAAACAGTGCATGTTGGTGAAGGGCATATTGAAGAAGGATCAGCCGAGTGGTTCTTGTGGGAGAACAACTCCATTTGGCTCACTAACTTCACATACCATCAGGCTTCCAAGCAGCTCTCAAGGAAACTCAGTTTTCACACTCTATGCTTAGTGCCCTTTGAGTGCCTAGGACTGAAATGAAACTTGGTGGGTATCCCACACAAACGAATGCTCCACATGCGGGTTTCACATGCCACCAACTCCACATTCACAGGCAACTTCAGCGCCACAGCCGTTTTCAGATAGCCCTCAATGCAAAGGCTCTAGACGCAAATATTGGTGTGAGAGCTAATTCAATCAAGGAAACACTGCATGTTGGTGAAGGGCATATTGAAGAAGGATCAGCCGAGTGGTTCTTGTGGGAGAACAACTCCATTTGGCTCACTAACTTCACACACCATCAGGCTTCCAAGCAGCTCTCAAGGAAACTCAGTTTTCACACTCTAGGCTTAGTGCCAATTGAGTGCATTATCTAGGAATGAACCTGGTAGAGCATCCCACACAAACGAATGCTCCACATGCGGGTTTCACATGCCACTAACTCCACATTCACAGGCAATTTCAGCGCCACAGCCGTTTTCACATAGCCCTCAATGCAAAGGCTCTAGACGCAAATATTGGTGTGAGAGCTAATTCAATCAAGGAAACACTGCATGTTGGTGAAGGGCATATTGAAGAAGGATCAGCCGAGTGGTTCTTGTGGGAGAACAACTCCATTTGGCTCACTAACTTCACACACAATCAGGCTTCCAAGCAGCTCTCAAGGAAACTCAGTTTTCACACTCTATGCTTAGTGCCCTTTGAGTGCATTATCTAGGAATGAACCTGGTAGAGCATCCCACACAAACGAATGTTCCACAACGGGTTTCACATGCCACCAACTCCACATTCACAGGCAACTTCAACGCCACAGCCGTTTTCAGATAGCCCTCAATGCAAAGGCTCTAGACGCAAATATTGGTGTGAGAGCTAATTCAATCAAGGAAACACTGCATGTTGGTGAAGGGCATATTGAAGAAGGATCAGCCGAGTGGTTCTTGTGGGAGAACAACTCCATTTGGCTCACTAACTTCACACACCATCAGGCTTCCAAGCAGCTCTCAAGCAAACTCAGTTTTCACACTCTATGCTTAGTGCCCTTTGAGTGCATTATCTAGGAATGAACCTGGTAGAGCATCCCACACAAACGAATGCTCCACATGCGGGTTTCACATGCCACTAACTCCACATTCACAGGCAATTTCAGCGCCACAGCCGTTTTCAGATAGCCCTCAATGCAAAGGCTCTAGACGCAAATATTGCTGTGAGAGCTAATTCAATCAAGGAAACAGTGCATGTTGGTGAAGGGCATATTGAAGAAGGATCAGCCGAGTGGTTCTTGTGGGAGAACAACTCCATTTGGCTCACTAACTTCACACACCATCAGGCTTCCAAGCAGCTCTCAAGGAAACTCAGTTTTCACACTCTATGCTTAGTGCCCTTTGAGTGCCTAGGACTGAAATGAAACTTGGTGAGCATCCCACACAAACGAATGCTCCACATGCGGGTTTCACATGCCACCAACTCCACATTCACAGGCAACTTCAGCGCCACAGCCGTTTTCAGATAGCCCTCAATGCAAAGGCTCTAGACGCAAATATTGGTGTGAGAGCTAATTCAATCAAGGAAACACTGCATGTTGGTGAAGGGCATATTGAAGAAGGATCAGCCGAGTGGTTCTTGTGGGAGAACAACTCCATTTGGCTCACTAACTTCACACACCATCAGGCTTCCAAGCAGCTTTCAAGGAAACTCAGTTTTCACACTCTAGGCTTAGTGCCCTTTGAGTGCATTATCTAGGAATGAACCTGGTAGAGCATCCCACACAAACGAATGCTCCACATGCGGGTTTCACATGCCACCAACTCCACATTCACAGGCAATTTCAGCGCCACAGCCGTTTTCAGATAGCCCTCAATGCAAAGACTCTAGACGCAAATATTGGTGTGAGAGCTAATTCAATCAAGGAAACACTGCATGTTGGTGAAGGGCATATTGAAGAAGGATCAGCCGAGTGGTTCTTGTGGCAGAACAACTCCATTTGGCTCACTAACTTCACACACCATCAGGCTTCCAAGCAGCTCTCAAGGAAACTCAGTTGTCACACTCTATGCTTAGTGCCCTTTGAGTGCCTAGGACTGAAATGAAACTTGGTGAGCATCCCACACAAACGAATGCTCCACATGCGGGTTTCACATGCCACCAACTCCACATTCACAGGCAACTTCAGCGCCACAGCCGTTTTCAGATAGCCCTCAATGCAAAGGCTCTAGACGCAAATATTGGTGTGAGAGCTAATTCAATCAAGGAAACACTGCATGTTGGTGAAGGGCATATTGAAGAAGGATCAGCCGAGTGGTTCTTGTGGGAGAACAACTCCATTTGGCTCACTAACTTCACACACAATCAGGCTTCCAAGCAGCTCTCAAGGAAACTCAGTTTTCACACTCTATGCTTAGTGCCCTTTGAGTGCATTATCTAGGAATGAACCTGGTAGAGCATCCCACACAAACGAATGCTCCACATGCGGGTTTCCCATGCCACAAACTCCACATTCACAGGCAACTTCAGCGCCACAGCCGTTTTCAGATAGCCCTCAATGCAAAGGCTCTAGACGCAAATATTGGTGTGAGAGCTAATTCAATCAAGGAAACACTGCATGTTGGTGAAGGGCATATTGAAGAAGGATCAGCCGAGTGGTTCTTGTGGGAGAACAACTCCATTTGGCTCACTAACTTCACACACCATCAGGCTTCCAAGCAGCTCTCAAGCAAACTCAGTTTTCACACTCTATGCTTAGTGCCCTTTGAGTGCATTATCTAGGAATGAACCTGGTAGAACATCCCACACAAACGAATGCTCCACATGCGGGTTTCACATGCCACCAACTCCACATTCACAGTCAACTTCAGCGCCACAGCCGTTTTCAGATAGCCCTCAATGCAAAGGCTGTAGATGCAAATATTGGTGTGAGAGTTAATTCAATCAAGGAAACACTGCATGTTGGTGAAGGGCATATTGAAGAATGATCAGCCGAGTGGTTCTTGTGGGAGAACAACTCCATTTGGCTCACTAACTTCACACACCATCAGGCTTCCAAGCAGCTCTCAAGGAAACTCAGTTTTCACACTCTATGCTTAGTGCCCTTTGAGTGAATTATCTAGGAATGAACCTGGTAGAGCATCCCAAACAAACGAATGCTCCACATGTGGGTTTCACATGCCACCAACTCCACATTCACAGGCAACTTCAGCGCCACAGCCATTTTCAGATAGCCCTCAATGCAAAGGCTCTAGAGGCAAATATTGGTGTGAGAGCTAATTCAATCAAGGAAACAATGTATGTTGGTGAAGGGCATATTGAAGAAGGATCAGCCGAGTGGTTCTTGTGGGAGAACAACTCCATTTGGCTCACTAACTTCACACAACATCAGGCTTCCAAGCAGCTCTCAAGCAAACTCAGTTTTCACACTCTATGCTTAGTGCCCTTTGAGTGCATTATCTAGGAATGAACCTGGTAGAGCATCCCACACAAACGAATGCTCCACATGCGGGTTTCACATGCCACCAACTCCACATTCACAGGCAACTTCAGCGCCACAGCCGTTTTCAGATAGCCCTCAATGCAAAGGCTCTAGACGCAAATATTGGTGTGACAGCTAATTCAATCAAGGAAACACTGCATGTTGGTGAAGGGCATATTGAAGAAGGATCAGCCGAGTGGTTCTTGTGGGAGAACAACTCCATTTGGCTCACTAACTTCACACACCATCAGGCTTCCAAGCAGCTCTCAAGGAAACTCAGTTTTCACACTCTATGCTTAGTGCCCTTTGAGTGTATTATCCAGGAATGAACTTGGTAGAGGATCCCACACAAACGAATGCTCCACATGTGGGTTTCACATTCCACCAACTCCACATTCACAGGCAACTTCAGCGCCACAGCCGTTTTCAGATAGCCCTCAATGCAAAGGCTCTAGATGCAAATATTGGTGTGAGAGCTAATTCAATCAAGGAAACACTGCATGTTGGTGAAGGGCATATTGAAGAAGGATCAGCCGAGTGGTTCTTGTGGGAGAACAACTCCATTTGGCTCACTAACTTCACACACCATCAGGCTTCCAAGCAGCTCTCAAGCAAACTCAGTTTTCACACTCTATGCTTAGTGCCCTTTGAGAGCATAGGACTGAAATGAAGCTTGGTGAGCATCCCACACAAACGAATGCTCCACATGCGGGTTTCACATGCCACCAACTCCACATTCACAGGCAACTTCAGTCCCACAGCCGTTTTCAGATAGCCCTCAATGCAAAGGCTCTAGACGCAAATATTGGTGTGAGAGCTAATTCAATCAAGGAAACAGTGCATGTTGGTGAAGGGCATATTGAAGAAGGATCAGCCGAGTGGTTCTTGTGGGAGAACAACTCCATTTGGCTCACTAACTTCACACACCATCAGGCTTCCAAGCAGCTCTCAAGCAAACTCAGTTTTCACACTCTATGCTTAGTGCCCTTTGAGTGCATTATCTAGGAATGAACCTGGTAGAGCATCCCACAAAAACGAATTCTCCACATGTGGGTTTCACATGCCACCAACTCCACATTCACAGGCAACATCAGCGCCACAGCCGTTTTCAGATAGCCCTCAACGCAAAGGCTCTAGACGCAAATATTGGTGTGAGAGTTAATTCAATCAAGGAAACACTGCATGTTGGTGAAGGGCATATTGAAGAAGGATCAGCCGAGTGGTTCTTGTGGGAGAACAACTCCATTTGGCTCACTAACTTCACACACCATCAGGCTTCCAAGCAGCTCTCAAGGAAACTCAGTTTTCACACTCTATGCTTAGTGCCCTTTGAATGCCTAGGACAGAAATGAAGCTTGGTGAGCATCCCACACAAACGAATGCTCCACATGCGGGTTTCACATGCCACCAACTCCACATTCACAGGCAACTTCAGTGCCAAAGCCGTTTTCAGATAGCCCTCAATGCAAAGGCTCTAGACGCAAATATTGGTGTGAGAGCTAATTCAATCAAGGAAACACTGCATGTTGGTGAAGGGCATATTGAAGAAGGATCAGCCGAGTGGTTCTTGTGGGAGAACAACTCCATTTGGCTCATTAACTTCACACACCATCAGACTTCCAAGCAGCTCTCAAGCAAACTCAGTTTTCACACTCTATGCTTAGTGACCTTTGAGTGCATTATCTAGGAATGAACCTGGTAGAGCATTCCACACAAACCAATGCTCCACATGCGGGTTTCACATGCCACCAACTCCACATTCACAGGCAACTTCAGTCCCACAGCCGTTTTCAGATAGCCCTCAATGCAAAGGCTCTAGACGCAAATATTGGTGTGAGAGCTAATTCAATCAAGGAAACACTGCATGTTGGTGAAGGGCATATGGAAGAAGGATCAGCCGAGTGGTTCTTGTGGCAGAACAACTCCATTTGGCTCACTAACTTCACACACCATCAGGCTTCCAAGCAGCTCTCAAGGAAACTCAGTTTTCACACTCTATGCTTAGTGCCCTTTGAGTGCATTATCTAGGAATGAACCTGGTAGAACATCCCACACAAACGAATGCTCCACATGCGGGTTTCACATGCCACCAACTCCACATTCACAGTCAACTTCAGCGCCACAGCCGTTTTCAGATAGCCCTCAATGCAAAGGCTGTAGATGCAAATATTGGTGTGAGAGTTAATTCAATCAAGGAAACACTGCATGTTGGTGAAGGGCATATTGAAGAATGATCAGCCGAGTGGTTCTTGTGGGAGAACAACTCCATTTGGCTCACTAACTTCACACACCATCAGGCTTCCAAGCAGCTCTCAATGAAACTCAGTTTTCACACTCTATGCTTAGTGCCCTTTGAGTGCATTATCTAGGAATGAACCTGGTAGAGCATCCCACACAAACGAATGCTCCACATGTGGGTTTCACATGCCACCAACTCCACATTCACAGGCAACTTCAGCGCCACAGCCATTTTAAAATAGCCCTCAATGCAAAGGCTCTAGACGCAAATATTGGTGTGAGAGCTAATTCAATCAAGGAAACAATGTATGTTGGTGAAGGGCATATTGAAGAAGGATCAGCCGAGTGGTTCTTGTGGGAGAACAACTCCATTTGGCTCACTAACTTCACACACCATCAGGCTTCCAAGCAGCTCTCAAGCAAACTCAGTTTTCACACTCTATGCTTAGTGCCCTTTGAGTGCATTATCTAGGAATGAACCTGGTAGAGCATCCCACAGAAACGAATGCTCCACATGCGGGTTTCACATGCCACCAACTCCACATTCACAGGCAACTTCAGCGCCACAGCCGTTTTCAGATAGCCCTCAATGCAAAGGCTCTAGACGCAAATATTGGTGTGAGAGCTAATTCAATCAAGGAAACACTGCATGTTGGTGAAGGGCATATTGAAGAAGGATCAGCCGAGTGGTTCTTGTGGGAGAACAACTCCATTTGGCTCACTAACTTCACACACCATCAGGCTTCCAAGCAGCTCTCAAGGAAACTCAGTTTTCACACTCTATGCTTAGTGCCCTTTGAGTGTATTATCTAGGAATGAACCTGGTAGAGGATCCCACACAAACGAATGCTCCACATGCGGGTTTCACATTCCACCAACTCCATATTCACAGGCAACTTCAGCGCCACAGCCGTTTTCAGATAGCCCTCAATGCAAAGGCTCTAGACGCAAATATTGGTGTGAGAGCTAATTCAATCAAGGAAACAGTGCATGTTGGTGAAGGGCATATTGAAGAAGGATCAGCCGAGTGGTTCTTGTGGGAGAACAACTCCATTTGGCTCACTAACTTCACACACCATCAGGCTTCCAAGCAGCTCTCAAGGAAACTCAGTTTTCACACTCTATGCTTAGTGACCTTTGAGTGCCTAGGACTGAAATGAAGCTTGGTGAGCATCCCATACAAACGAATGCTCCACATGCGGGTTTCACATGCCACCAACTCCACATTCACAGGCAACTTCAGTGCCACAGCCGTTTTCAGATAGCCCTCAATGCAAAGGCTCTAGACGCAAATATTGGTGTGAGAGCTAATTCAATCAAGGAAACACTGCATGTTGGTGAAGGGCATATTGAAGAAGGATCAGCCGAGTGGTTCTTGTGGGAGAACAACTCCATTTGGCTCACTAACTTCACACACCATCAGGCTTCCAAGCAGCTCTCAAGGAAACTCAGTTTTCACACTCTATGCTTAGTGCCCTTTGAGTGCCTTATCTAGGAATGAACCTGGTAGAGCATCCCACACAAACGAATGCTCCACATGCGGGTTTCACATGCCACCAGATCCACATTCACAGGCAACTTCAGTGCCACAGCCGTTTTCAGATAGCCCTCAATGCAAAGGCTCTAGACGCAAATATTGGTGTGAGAGCTAATTCAATCAAGGAAACAGTGCATGTTGGTGAAGGGCATATTGAAGAAGGATCAGCCGAGTGGTTCTTGTGGGAGAACAACTCCATTTGGCTCACTAACTTCACACACCATCAGGCTTCCAAGCAGCTCTCAAGCAAACTCAGTTTTCACACTCTATGCTTAGTGCCCTTTGAGTGCATTATCTAGGAATGAACCTGGTAGAGCATCCCACACAAACGAATGCTCCACATGCCGGTTTCACATGCCACCAACTCCACATTCACAGGCAACTTCAGCGCCACAGCCGTTTTCACATAGCCCTCAATGCAAAGGCTCTAGACGCAAATATTGGTGTGAGAGCTAATTCAATCAAGGAAACACTGCATGTTGGTGAAGGGCATATTGAAGAAGGATCAGCCGAGTGGTTCTTGTGGGAGAACAACTCCATTTGGCTCACTAACTTCACACACCATCAGGCTTCCAAGCAGCTCTCAAGGAAACTCAGTTTTCACACTCTATGCTTAGTGCCCTTTCAGTGCCTAGGACTGAAATGAAGCTTGGTGAGCATCCCACATAAACGAATGCTCCACATGCGGGTTTCACATGCCACCAACTCCACATTCACAGGCAACTTCAGTGCCACAGCCATTTTCAGATAGCCCTCAATGCAAAGGCTCTAGACACAAATATTGGTGTGAGAGCTAATTCAATCAAGGAAACAGTGCATGTTGGTGAAGGGCATATTGAAGAAGGATCAGCCGAGTGGTTCTTGTGGGAGAACAACTCCATTTGGCTCACTAACTTCACACACCATCAGGCTTCCAAGCAGCTCTCAAGCAAACTCAGTTTTCACACTCTATGCTTAGTGCCCTTTGAGTGCATTATCTAGGAATGAACCTGGTAGAGCATCCCACACAAACGAATGCTCCACATGCCGGTTTCACATGCCACCAACTCCACATTCACAGGCAACTTCAGCGCCACATCTGTTTTCAGATAGCCCTCAATGCAAAGGCTCTAGACGCAAATATTGGTGTGAGAGCTAATTCAATCAAGGAAACACTGCATGTTGGTGAAGGGCATATTGAAGAAGGATCAGCCGAGTGGTTCTTGTGGCAGAACAACTCCATTTGGCTCACTAACTTCACACACCATCAGGCTTCCAAGCAGCTCTCAAGGAAACTCAGTTTTCACACTCTATGCTTAGTGCCCTTTCAGTGCCTAGGACTGAAATGAAGCTTGGTGAGCATCCCACACAAACGAATGCTCCACATGCGGGTTTCACATGCCACCAACTCCACATTCACAGGCAACTTCAGTCCCACAGCCGTTTTCAGATAGCCCTCAATGCAAAGGCTCTAGACGCAAATATTGTTGTGAGAGCTAATTCAATCAAGGAAACTCTGCATGTTGGTGAAGGGCATACTGAAGAAGGATCAGCCGAGTGGTTCTTGTGGAGAACAACTCCATTTGGCTCACTAACTTCACACACCATCAGGCTTCCAAGCAGCTCTCGAGGAAACTCAGTTTTCACACTCTATGCTTAGTGCCCTTTGAGTGCATTATCTAGGACTGAAATGAAACTTGGTGAGCATCCCACACAAACGAATGCTCCACATGCGGGTTTCACATGCCACCAACTCCACATTCACAGGCAACTTCAGCGCCACAGCCGTTTTCAGATAGCCCTCAATGCAAAGGCTCTAGACGCAAATATTGGTGTGAGAGCTAATTCAATCAAGGAAACACTGCATGTTTGGTGAAGGGCATATTGAAGAAGGATCAGCCGAGTGGGTTCTTGTGGGGAGAACAACTCCATTTTGGCTCACTAACTTCACACACCATCAGGCTTCCAAGCAGCTCTCAAGCAAACTCAGTTTTCACACTCTATGCTTAGTGCCCTTTGAGTGCCTAGGACTGAAAAGAAACTTGGTGAGCATCCCACAGAAACGAATGCTCCACATGCGGGTTTCACATGCCACCAACTCCACATTCACAGGCAACTTCAGCGCCACAGCCGTTTTCAGATAGCCCTCAATGCAAAGGCTCTAGACGCAAATATTGGTGTGAGAGCTTAATTCAATCAAGGAAACACTGCATGTTGGTGAAGGGGCATATTGAAGAAGGATCAGCCGAGTGGTTTCTTGTGGGAGAACAACTCCATTTGGCTCACTAACTTCACACACCATCAGGCTTCCAAGCAGCTCTCAAGGAAACTCAGTTTTCACACTCTATGCTTAGTGCCCTTTGAGTGCCTAGGACTGAAATGAAACTTGGTGAGCATCCCACACAAACGAATGCTCCACATGCGGGTTTCACATGCCACCAACTCCACATTCACAGGCAACTTCAGCGCCACAGCCGTTTTCAGATAGCCCTGAATGCAAAGGCTCTAGACGCAAATATTGGTGTGAGAGCTAATTCAATCAAGGAAACACTGCATGTTGGTGAAGGGCATATTGAAGAAGGATCAGCCGAGTGGTTCTTGTGGGAGAACAACTCCATTTGGCTCACTAACTTCACACACCATCAGGCTTCCAAGCAGCTCTCAAGGAAACTCAGTTTTCACACTCTATGCTTAGTGCCCTTTTGAGTGCCTAGGACTGAAATGAAACTTGGTGAGCATCCCACACAAACGAATTGCTCCACATGTGGGTTTCACATGCCACCAACTCCACATTCATAGGCAACTTCAGCACCACAGCCGTTTTCAGATAGCCCTCAATGCAAAGGCTCTAGAGGCAAATATTGGTGTGAGAGCTAATTCAATCAAGGAAACAGTGCATGTTGGTGAAGGGCATATTGAAGAAGGATCAGCCGAGTGGTTCTTGTGGCAGAACAACTCCATTTGGCTCACTAACTTCACATACCCATCAGGCTTCCAAGCAGCTCTCAAGGAAACTCAGTTTTCACACTCTATGCTTAGTGCCCTTTGAGTGCCTAGGACTGAAATGAAACTTGGTGGGTATCCCACACAAACGAATGCTCCACATGCGGGTTTCACATGCCACCAACTCCACATTCACAGGCAACTTCAGCGCCACAGCCGTTTTCAGATAGCCCTCAATGCAAAGGCTCTAGACGCAAATATTGGTGTGAGAGCTAATTCAATCAAGGAAACACTGCATGTTGGTGAAGGGCATATTGAAGAAGGATCAGCCGAGTGGTTCTTGTGGGAGAACAACTCCATTTGGCTCACTAACTTCACACACCATCAGGCTTCCAAGCAGCTCTCAAGGAAACTCAGTTTTCACACTCTAGGCTTAGTGCCCTTTGAGTGCATTATCTAGGAATGAACCTGGTAGAGCATCCCACACAAACGAATGCTCCACATGCGGGTTTCACATGCCACTAACTCCACATTCACAGGCAATTTCAGCGCCACAGCCGTTTTCACATAGCCCTCAATGCAAAGGCTCTAGACGCAAATATTGGTGTGAGAGCTAATTCAATCAAGGAAACACTGCATGTTGGTGAAGGGCATATTGACGAAGGATCAGCCGAGTGGTTCTTGTGGAGAACAACTCCATTTGGCTCACTAACTTCACACACAATCAGGCTTCCAAGCAGCTCTCAAGGAAACTCAGTTTTCACACTCTATGCTTAGTGCCCTTTGAGTGCATTATCTAGGAATGAACCTGGTAGAGCATCCCACACAAACGAATGTTCCACATGCGGGTTTCACATGCCACCAACTCCACATTCACAGGCAACTTCAACGCCAAGCCGTTTTCAGATAGCCCTCAATGCAAAGGCTCTAGACGCAAATATTGGTGTGAGAGCTAATTCAATCAAGGAAACACTGCATGTTGGTGAAGGGCATATTGAAGAAGGATCAGCCGAGTGGTTCTTGTGGGAGAACAACTCCATTTGGCTCACTAACTTCACACACCATCAGGCTTCCAAGCAGCTCTCAAGCAAACTCAGTTTTCACACTCTATGCTTAGTGCCCTTTGAGTGCATTATCTAGGAATGAACCTGGGTAGAGCATCCCACACAAACGAATGCTCCACATGCGGGTTTCACATGCCACTAACTCCACATTCACAGGCAATTTCAGCGCCACAGCCGTTTTCAGATAGCCCTCAATGCAAAGGCTCTAGACGCAAATATTGCTGTGAGAGCTAATTCAATCAAGGAAACAGTGCATGTTGGTGAAGGGCATATTGAAGAAGGATCAGCCGAGTGGTTCTTGTGGGAGGAACAACTCCATTTGGCTCACTAACTTCACACACCATCAGGCTTCCAAGCAGCTCTCAAGCAAACTCAGTTTTCACACTCTATGCTTAGTGCCCTTTGAGTGCCTAGGACTGAAAAGAAAACTTGGTGAGCATCCCACACAAAAGAATGCTCCACATGCGGGTTTCACATGCCACCAACTCCACATTCACAGGCAACTTCAGCGCTCACAGCCGTTTTCAGATAGCCCTCAATGCAAAGGCTCTAGACGCAAATATTGGTGTGAGAGCTAATTCAATCAAGGAAACACTGCATGTTGGTGAAGGGCATATTGAAGAAGGATCAGCCGAGTGGTTCTTGTGGGAGAACAACTCCATTTGGCTCACTAACTTCACACACCATCAGGCTTCCAAGCAGCTCTCAAGGAAACTCAGTTTTCACACTCTAGGCTTAGTGCCCTTTGAGTGCATTATCTAGGAATGAACCTGGTAGAGCATCCCACACAAACGAATGCTCCACATGCGGGTTTCACATGCCACTAACTCCACATTCACAGGCAATTTCAGCGCCACAGCCGTTTTCACATAGCCCCTCAATGCAAAGGCTCTAGACGCAAATATTGGTGTGAGAGCTAATTCAATCAAAGGAAACACTGCATGTTGGTGAAGGGCATATTGAAGAAGGATCAGCCGAGTGGTTCTTGTGGAGAAACAACCTCCCATTTTGGCTCACTAACTTCACACACAATCAGGCTTCCAAGCAGCTCTCAAGGAAACTCAGTTTTCACACTCTATGCTTAGTGCCCTTTGAGTGCATTATCTAGGAATGAACCTGGGTAGAGCATCCCACACAAACGAATGTTCCACATGCGGGTTTCACATGCCACCAACTCCACATCACAGGCAACTTCAACGCCAAGCCGTTTTCAGATAGCCCTCAATGCAAAGGCTCTAGACGCAAATATTGGTGTGAGAGCTAATTCAATCAAGGAAACACTGCATGTTGGTGAAGGGCATATTGAAGAAGGATCAGCCGAGTGGTTCTTGTGGGAGAACAACTCCATTTGGCTCACTAACTTCACACACCATCAGGCTTCCAAGCAGCTCTCAAGCAAACTCAGTTTTCACACTCTATGCTTAGTGCCCTTTGAGTGCATTATCTAGGAATGAACTGGTAGAGCATCCCACACAAACGAATGCTCCACAGGCGGGTTTCACATGCACTAACTCCACATTCACAGGCAATTTCAGCGCCACAGCCGTTTTCAGATAGCCCTCAATGCAAAGGCTCTAGACGCAAATATTGGTGTGAGAGCTAATTCAATCAAGGAAACAGTGCATGTTGGTGAAGGGCATATTGAAGAAGGATCAGCCGAGTGGTTCTTGTGGGAGAACAACTCCATTTGGCTCACTAACTTCACACACCATCAGGCTTCCAAGCAGCTCTCAAGCAAACTCAGTTTTCACACTCTATGCTTAGTGCCCTTTGAGTGCCTAGGACTGAAAAGAAACTTGTGAGCATCCCACACAAAAGAATGCTCCACATGCGGGTTTCACATGCCACCAACTCCACATTCACAGGCAACTTCAGCGCCACAGCCGTTTTCAGATAGCCCTCAATGCAAAGGCTCTAGACGCAAATATTGGTGTGAGAGCTAATTCAATCAAGGAAACACTGCATGTTGGTGAAGGGGCATATTGAAGAAGGATCAGCCGAGTGGTTCTTGTGGGAGAACAACTCCATTTGGCTCACTAACTTCACACACCATCAGGCTTCCAAGCAGCTCTCAAGGAAACTCAGTTTTCACACTCTAGGGCTTAGTGCCTTTGAGTGCATTATCTAGGAATGAACCTGGTAGAGCTTCCCACACAAACGAATGCTCCACATGCGGGTTTCACATGCCACCAACTCCACATTCACAGGCAATTTCAGCACCACAGCCGTTTTCAGATAGCCCTCAATGCAAAGACTCTAGACGCAAATATTGGTGTGAGAGCTAATTCAATCAAGGAAACACTGCATGTTGGTGAAGGGCATATTGAAGAAGGATCAGCCGAGTGGTTCTTGTGGCAGAACAACTCCATTTGGCTCACTAACTTCACACACCATCAGGCTTCCAAGCAGCTCTCAACGAAACTCAGTTTTCACACTCTATGCTTAGTGCCCTTTGAGTGCCTAGGACTGAAATGAAACTTGGTGAGCATCCCACACAAACGAATGCTCCACATGCGGGTTTCACATGCCACCAACTCCACATTCACAGGCAACTTCAGCGCCACAGCCGTTTTCAGATAGCCCTCAATGCAAAGGCTCTAGACGCAAATATTGGTGTGAGAGCTAATTCAATCAAGGAAACACTGCATGTTGGTGAAGGGCATATTGAAGAAGGATCAGCCGAGTGGTTCTTGTGGGAGAACAACTCCATTTGGCTCACTAACTTCACACACAATCAGGCTTCCAAGCAGCTCTCAAGGAAACTCAGTTTTCACACTCTATGCTTAGTGCCCTTTGAGTGCATTATCTAGGAATGAACCTGGTAGAGCATCCCACACAAACGAATGCTCCACATGCGGGTTTCCCATGCCACCAACTCCACATTCACAGGCAACTTCAGCGCCACAGCCGTTTTCAGATAGCCCTCAATGCAAAGGCTCTAGACGCAAATATTGGTGTGACAGCTAATTCAATCAAGGAAACACTGCATGTTGGTGAAGGGCATATTGAAGGAAGGATCAGCCGAGTGGTTCTTGTGGGAGAACAACTCCATTTGGCTCACTAACTTCACACACCATCAGGCTTCCAAGCAGCTCTCAAGCAAACTCAGTTTTCACACTCTATGCTTAGTGCCCTTTGAGTGCATTATCTAGGAATGAACCTGGTTGAACATCCCACACAAACGAATGCATCCACATGCGGGTTTCACATGCCACCAACTCCACATTCACAGTCAACTTCAGCGCCACAGCCGTTTTCAGATAGCCCTCAATGCAAAGGCTGTAGATGCAAATATTGGTGTGAGAGTTAATTCAATCAAGGAAACACTGCATGTTGGTGAAGGGCATATTGAAGAAGGATCAGCCGAGTGGTTCTTGTGGGAGAACAACTCCATTTGGCTCACTAACTTCACACACCATCAGGCTTCCAAGCAGCTCTCAAGGAAACTCAGTTTTCACACTTCTATGCTTAGTGCCCTTTGAGTGAATTATCTAGGAATGAACCTGGTAGAGCATCCCACACAAACGAATGCTCCACATGTGGGTTTCACATGCCACCAACTCCACATTCACAGGGCAACTTCAGCGCCACAGCCATTTTCAGATAGCCCTCAATGCAAAGGCTCTAGAGGCAAATATTGGTGTGAGAGCTAATTCAATCAAGGAAACAATGTATGTTGGTGAAGGGCATATTGAAGAAGGATCAGCCGAGTGGTTCTTGTGGGGAGAACAACTCCATTTGGCTCACTAACTTCACACAACATCAGGCTTCCAAGCAGCTCTCAAGCAAACTCAGTTTTCACACTCTATGCTTAGTGCCCTTTGAGTGCATTATCTAGGAATGAACCTGGTAGAGCATCCCACAGAAACGAATGCTCCACATGCGGGTTTCACATGCCACCAACTCCACATTCACAGGCAACTTCAGCGCCACAGCCGTTTTCAGATAGCCCTCAATGCAAAGGCTCTAGACGCAAATATTGGTGTGAGAGCTAATTCAATCAAGGAAACACTGCATGTTGGTGAAGGGCATATTGAAGAAGGATCAGCCGAGTGGTTCTTGTGGGAGAACAACTCCATTTGGCTCACTAACTTCACACACCATCAGGCTTCCAAGCAGCTCTCAAGGAAACTCAGTTTTCACACTCTATGCTTAGTGCCCTTTGAATGCCTAGGACAGAAATGAAGCTTGGTGAGCATCCCACACAAACGAATGCTCCACATGCGGGTTTCACATGCCACCAACTCCACATTCACAGGCAACTTCAGTGCCACAGCCGTTTTCAGATAGCCCTCAATGCAAAGGCTCTAGACGCAAATATTGGTGTGAGAGCTAATTCAATCAAGGAAACACTGCATTTTGGTGAAGGACATATTGAAGGAGGATCAGCCGAGTGGTTCTTGTGGGAGAACAACTCCATTTGGCTCATTAACTTCACACACCATCAGACTTCCAAGCAGCTCTCAAGCAAACTCAGTTTTCACACTCTATGCTTAGTGACCTTTGAGTGCATTATCTAGGAATGAACCTGGTAGAGCATTCCACACAAACCAATGCTCCACATGCGGGTTTCACATGCCACCAACTCCACATTCACAGGCAACTTCAGTGCCACAGCCATTTTCAGATAGCCCTCAATGCAAAGGCTCTAGACGCAAATATTGGTGTGAGAGCTAATTCAATCAAGGAAACACTGCATGTTGGTGAAGGGCATATGGAAGAAGGATCAGCCGAGTGGTTCTTGTGGCAGAACAACTCCATTTGGCTCACTAACTTCACACACCATCAGGCTTCCAAGCAGCTCTCAAGGAAACTCAGTTTTCACACTCTATGCTTAGTGCCCTTTGAGTGCATTATCTAGGAATGAACCTGGTAGAACATCCCACACAAACGAATGCTCCACATGCGGGTTTCACATGCCACCAACTCCACATTCACAGTCAACTTCAGCGCCACAGCCGTTTTCAGATAGCCCTCAATGCAAAGGCTGTAGATGCAAATATTGGTGTGAGAGTTAATTCAATCAAGGAAACACTGCATGTTGGTGAAGGGCATATTGAAGAATGATCAGCCGAGTGGTTCTTGTGGGAGAACAACTCCATTTGGCTCACTAACTTCACACACCATCAGGCTTCCAAGCAGCTCTCAAGGAAACTCAGTTTTCACACTCTATGCTTAGTGCCCTTTGAGTGCATTATCTAGGAATGAACCTGGTAGAGCATCCCACACAAACGAATGCTCCACATGTGGGTTTCACATGCCACCAACTCCACATTCACAGGCAACTTCAGCGCCACAGCCATTTTAAAATAGCCCTCAATGCAAAGGCTCTAGACGCAAATATTGGTGTGAGAGCTAATTCAATCAAGGAAACAATGTATGTTGGTGAAGGGCATATTGAAGAAGGATCAGCCGAGTGGTTCTTGTGGGAGAACAACTCCATTTGGCTCACTAACTTCACACACCATCAGGCTTCCAAGCAGCTCTCAAGCAAACTCAGTTTTCACACTCTATGCTTAGTGCCCTTTGAGAGCATTATCTAGGAATGAACCTGGTAGAGCATCCCACAGAAACGAATGCTCCACATGCGGGTTTCACATGCCACCAACTCCACATTCACAGGCAACTTCAGCGCCACAGCCGTTTTCAGATAGCCCTCAATGCAAAGGCTCTAGACGCAAATATTGGTGTGAGAGCTAATTCAATCAAGGAAACACTGCATGTTGGTGAAGGGCATATTGAAGAAGGATCAGCCGAGTGGTTCTTGTGGGAGAACAACTCCATTTGGCTCACTAACTTCACACACCATCAGGCTTCCAAGCAGCTCTCAAGGAAACTCAGTTTTCACACTCTATGCTTAGTGCCCTTTGAGTGTATTATCTAGGAATGAACCTGGTAGAGGATCCCACACAAACGAATGCTCCACATGCGGGTTTCACATTCCACCAACTCCATATTCACAGGCAACTTCAGCGCCACAGCAGTTTTCAGATAGCCCTCAATGCAAAGGCTCTAGACGCAAATATTGGTGTGAGAGCTAATTCAATCAAGGAAACAGTGCATGTTGGTGAAGGGCATATTGAAGAAGGATCAGCCGAGTGGTTCTTGTGGGAGAACAACTCCATTTGGCTCACTAACTTCACACACCATCAGGCTTCCAAGCAGCTCTCAAGGAAACTCAGTTTTCACACTCTAGGCTTAGTGCCCTTTGAGTGCATTATCTAGGAATGAACCTGGTAGAACATCCCACACAAACGAATGCTCCACATGCGGGTTTCACATGCCACCAACTCCACATTCACAGTCAACTTCAGCGCCACAGCCGTTTTCAGATAGCCCTCAATGCAAAGGCTGTAGATGCAAATATTGGTGTGAGAGTTAATTCAATCAAGGAAACACTGCATGTTGGTGAAGGGCATATTGAAGAATGATCAGCCGAGTGGTTCTTGTGGGAGAACAACTCCATTTGGCTCACTAACTTCACACACCATCAGGCTTCCAAGCAGCTCTCAAGGAAACTCAGTTTTCACACTCTATGCTTAGTGCCCTTTGAGAGCATTATCTAGGAATGAACCTGGTAGAGCATCCCACACAAACGAATGCTCCACATGTGGGTTTCACATGCCACCAACTCCACATTCACAGGCAACTTCAGCGCCACAGCCATTTTAAAATAGCCCTCAATGCAAAGGCTCTAGACGCAAATATTGGTGTGAGAGCTAATTCAATCAAGGAAACAATGTATGTTGGTGAAGGGCATATTGAAGAAGGATCAGCCGAGTGGTTCTTGTGGGAGAACAACTCCATTTGGCTCACTAACTTCACACACCATCAGGCTTCCAAGCAGCTCTCAAGCAAACTCAGTTTTCACACTCTATGCTTAGTGCCCTTTGAGTGCATTATCTAGGAATGAACCTGGTAGAGCATCCCACACAAACGAATGCTCCACCTGCGGGTTTCACATGCCACCAACTCCACATTCACAGGCAACTTCAGCGCCACAGCCGTTTTCAGATAGCCCTCAATGCAAAGGCTCTAGACGCAAATATTGGTGTGAGAGCTAATTCAATCAAGGAAACACTGCATGTTGGTGAAGGGCATATTGAAGAAGGATCAGCCGAGTGGTTCTTGTGGGAGAACAACTCCATTTGGCTCACTAACTTCACACACCATCAGGCTTCCAAGCAGCTCTCAAGGAAACTCAGTTTTCACACTCTATGCTTAGTGCCCTTTGAGTGTATTATCTAGGAATGAACCTGGTAGAGGATCCCACACAAACGAATGCTCCACATGCGGGTTTCACATGCCACCAACTCCATATTCACAGGCAACTTCAGCGCCACAGCCGTTTTCAGATAGCCCTCAATGCAAAGGCTCTAGACGCAAATATTGGTGTGAGAGCTAATTCAATCAAGGAAACAGTGCATGTTGGTGAAGGGCATATTGAAGAAGGATCAGCCGAGTGGTTCTTGTGGGAGAACAACTCCAATTGGCTCACTAACTTCACACACCATCAGGCTTCCAAGCAGCTCTCAAGGAAACTCAGTTTTCACACTCTATGCTTAGTGACCTTTGAGTGCCTAGGACTGAAATGAAGCTTGGTGAGCATCCCATACAAACGAATGCTCCACATGCGGGTTTCACATGCCACCAACTCCACATTCACAGGCAACTTCAGTGCCACAGCCGTTTTCAGATAGCCCTCAATGCAAAGGCTCTAGACGCAAATATTGGTGTGAGAGCTAATTCAATCAAGGAAACACTGCATGTTGGTGAAGGGCATATTGAAGAAGGATCAGCCGAGTGGTTCTTGTGGGAGAACAACTCCATTTGGCTCACTAACTTCACACACCATCAGGCTTCCAAGCAGCTCTCAAGGAAACTCAGTTTTCACACTCTATGCTTAGTGCCCTTTGAATGCCTTATCTAGGAATGAACCTGGTAGAGCATCCCACACAAACGAATGCTCCACATGCGGGTTTCACATGCCACCAGATCCACATTCACAGGCAACTTCAGTGCCACAGCCGTTTTCAGATAGCCCTCAATGCAAAGGCTCTAGACGCAAATATTGGTGTGAGAGCTAATTCAATCAAGGAAACAGTGCATGTTGGTGAAGGGCATATTGAAGAAGGATCAGCCGAGTGGTTCTTGTGGGAGAACAACTCCATTTGGCTCACTAACTTCACACACCATCAGGCTTCCAAGCAGCTCTCAAGCAAACTCAGTTTTCACACTCTATGCTTAGTGCCCTTTGAGTGCATTATCTAGGAATGAACCTGGTAGAGCATCCCACACAAACGAATGCTCCACATGCCGGTTTCACATGCCACCAACTCCACATTCACAGGCAACTTCAGCGCCACAGCCGTTTTCAGATAGCCCTCAATGCAAAGGCTCTAGACGCAAATATTGGTGTGAGAGCTAATTCAATCAAGGAAACACTGCATGTTGGTGAAGGGCATATTGAAGAAGGATCAGCCGAGTGGTTCTTGTGGGAGAACAACTCCATTTGGCTCACTAACTTCACACACCATCAGGCTTCCAAGCAGCTCTCAAGGAAACTCAGTTTTCACACTCTATGCTTAGTGCCCTTTCAGTGCCTAGGACTGAAATGAAGCTTGGTGAGCATCCCACATAAACGAATGCTCCACATGCGGGTTTCACATGCCACCAACTCCACATTCACAGGCAACTTCAGTGCCACAGCCATTTTCAGATAGCCCTCAATGCAAAGGCTCTAGACGCAAATATTGGTGTGAGAGCTAATTCAATCAAGGAAACAGTGCATGTTGGTGAAGGGCATATTGAAGAAGGATCAGCCGAGTGGTTCTTGTGGGAGAACAACTCCATTTGGCTCACTAACTTCACACACCATCAGGCTTCCAAGCAGCTCTCAAGCAAACTCAGTTTTCACACTCTATGCTTAGTGCCCTTTGAGTGCATTATCTAGGAATGAACCTGGTAGAGCATCCCACACAAACGAATGCTCCACATGCCGGTTTCACATGCCACCAACTCCACATTCACAGGCAACTTCAGCGCCACATCTGTTTTCAGATAGCCCTCAATGCAAAGGCTCTAGACGCAAATATTGGTGTGAGAGCTAATTCAATCAAGGAAACACTGCATGTTGTTGAAGGGCATATTGAAGAAGGATCAGCCGAGTGGTTCTTGTGGCAGAACAACTCCATTTGGCTCACTAACTTCACACACCATCAGGCTTCCAAGCAGCTCTCAAGCAAACTCAGTTTTCACACTCTATGCTTAGTGCCCTTTGAGTGCATTATCTAGGAATGAACCTGGTAGAGCATCCCACACAAACGAATGCTCCACATGCCGGTTTCACATGCCACCAACTCCACATTCACAGGCAACTTCAGCGCCACAGCCGTTTTCAGATAGCCCTCAATGCAAAGGCTCTAGACGCAAATATTGGTGTGAGAGCTAATTCAATCAAGGAAACACTGCATGTTGGTGAAGGGCATATTGAAGAAGGATCAGCCGAGTGGTTCTTGTGGGAGAACAACTCCATTTGGCTCACTAACTTCACACACCATCAGGCTTCCAAGCAGCTCTCAAGGAAACTCAGTTTTCACACTCTATGCTTAGTGCCCTTTCAGTGCCTAGGACTGAAATGAAGCTTGGTGAGCATCCCACATAAACGAATGCTCCACATGCGGGTTTCACATGCCACCAACTCCACATTCACAGGCAACTTCAGTGCCACAGCCATTTTCAGATAGCCCCCAATGCAAAGGCTCTAGACACAAATATTGGTGTGAGAGCTAATTCAATCAAGGAAACAGTGCATGTTGGTGAAGGGCATATTGAAGAAGGATCAGCCGAGTGGTTCTTGTGGGAGAACAACTCCATTTGGCTCACTAACTTCACACACCATCAGGCTTCCAAGCAGCTCTCAAGCAAACTCAGTTTTCACACTCTATGCTTAGTGCCCTTTGAGTGCATTATCTAGGAATGAACCTGGTAGAGCATCCCACACAAACGAATGCTCCACATGCCGGTTTCACATGCCACCAACTCCACATTCACAGGCAACTTCAGCGCCACATCTGTTTTCAGATAGCCCTCAATGCAAAGGCTCTAGACGCAAATATTGGTGTGAGAGCTAATTCAATCAAGGAAACACTGCATGTTGGTGAAGGGCATATTGAAGAAGGATCAGCCGAGTGGTTCTTGTGGCAGAACAACTCCATTTGGCTCACTAACTTCACACACCATCAGGCTTCCAAGCAGCTCTCAAGGAAACTCAGTTTTCACACTCTATGCTTAGTGCCCTTTCAGTGCCTAGGACTGAAATGAAGCTTGGTGAGCATCCCACACAAACGAATGCTCCACATGCGGGTTTCACATGCCACCAACTCCACATTCACAGGCAACTTCAGTCCCACAGCCGTTTTCAGATAGCCCTCAATGCAAAGGCTCTAGACGCAAATATTGTTGTGAGAGCTAATTCAATCAAGGAAACACTGCATGTTGGTGAAGGGCATACTGAAGAAGGATCAGCCGAGTGGTTCTTGTGGGAGAACAACTCCATTTGGCTCACTAACTTCACACACCATCAGGCTTCCAAGCAGCTCTCGAGGAAACTCAGTTTTCACACTCTATGCTTAGTGCCCTTTGAGTGCATTATCTAGGACTGAAATGAAACTTGGTGAGCATCCCACACAAACGAATGCTCCACATGCGGGTTTCACATGCCACCAACTCCACATTCACAGGCAACTTCAGCGCCACAGCCGTTTTCAGATAGCCCTCAATGCAAAGGCTCTAGACGCAAATATTGGTGTGAGAGCTAATTCAATCAAGGAAACACTGCATGTTGGTGAAGGGCATATTGAAGAAGGATCAGCCGAGTGGTTCTTGTGGGAGAACAACTCCATTTGGCTCACTAACTTCACACACCATCAGGCTTCCAAGCAGCTCTCAAGCAAACTCAGTTTTCACACTCTATGCTTAGTGCCCTTTGAGTGCATTATCTAGGACTGAAATGAAACTTGGTGAGCATCCCACACAAACGAATGCTCCACATGCGGGTTTCACATGCCACCAACTCCACATTCACAGGCAACTTCAGCGCCACAGCCGTTTTCAGATAGCCCTCAATGCAAAGGCTCTAGACGCAAATATTGGTGTGAGAGCTAATTCAATCAAGGAAACACTGCATGTTGGTGAAGGGCATATTGAAGAAGGATCAGCCGAGTGGTTCTTGTGGGAGAACAACTCCATTTGGCTCACTAACTTCACACACCATCAGGCTTCCAAGCAGCTCTCAAGGAAACTCAGTTGTCACACTCTATGCTTAGTGCCATTTGAGTGCATTATCTAGGACTGAAATGAAACTTGGTGAGCATCCCACACAAACGAATGCTCCACATGCGGGTTTCACATGCCACCAACTCCACATTCACAGGCAACTTCAGCGCCACAGCCGTTTTCAGATAGCCCTCAATGCAAAGGCTCTAGACGCAAATATTGGTGTGAGAGCTAATTCAATCAAGGAAACACTGCATGTTGGTGAAGGGCATATTGAAGAAGGATCAGCCGAGTGGTTCTTGTGGGAGAACAACTCCATTTGGCTCACTAACTTCACACACCATCAGGCTTCCAAGCAGCTCTCAAGGAAACTCAGTTTTCACACTCTATGCTTAGTGCCCTTTGAGTGCATTATCTAGGAATGAACCTGGTAGAGCATCCCACACAAACGAATGCTCCACATGCGGGTTTCACATGCCACTAACTCCACATTCACAGGCAATTTCAGCGCCACAGCCGTTTTCAGATAGCCCTCAATGCAAAGGCTCTAGAGGCAAATATTGGTGTGAGAGCTAATTCAATCAAGGAAACACTGCATGTTGGTGAAGGGCATATTGAAGAAGGATCAGCCGAGTGGTTCTTGTGGGAGAACAACTCCATTTGGCTCACTAACTTCACACACCATCAGGCTTCCAAGCAGCTCTCAAGGAAACTCAGTTTTGACACTCTATGCTTAGTGCCCTTTGAGTGCATTATCTAGGAATGAACCTGGTAGAGCATCCCACACAAACGAATGCTCCACATGCGGGTTTCACATGCCACTAACTCCACATTCACAGGCAACTTCAGCGCCACAGCCGTTTTCAGATAGTCCTCAATGCAAAGGCTCTAGACGCAAATATTGGTGTGAGAGCTAATTCAATCAAGGAAACACTGCATGTTGGTGAAGGGCATATTGAAGAAGGATCAGCCGAGTGGTTCTTGTGGCAGAACAACTCCATTTGGCTCACTAACTTCACACACCATCAGGCTTCCAAGCAGCTCTCAAGGAAACTCAGTTGTCACACTCTATGCTTAGTGCCCTTTGAGTGCCTAGGACTGAAATGAAACTTGGTGAGCATCCCACACAAACGAATGCTCCACATGCGGGTTTCACATGCTACCAACTCCACATTCACAGGCAACTTCAGCGCCACAGCCGTTTTCAGATAGCCCTCAATGCAAAGGCTCTAGACGCAAATATTGGTGTGAGAGCTAATTCAATCAAGGAAACACTGCATGTTGGTGAAGGGCATATTGAAGAAGGATCAGCCGAGTGGTTCTTGTGGGAGAACAACTCCATTTGGCTCACTAACTTCACACACCATCAGGCTTCCAAGCAGCTCTCAAGGAAACTCAGTTTTCACACTCTATGCTTAGTGCCCTTTGAGTGCATTATCTAGGAATGAACCTGGTAGAGCATCCCACACAAACGAATGCTCCACATGCGGGTTTCACATGCCACTAACTCCACATTCACAGGCAACTTCAGCGCCACAGCCGTTTTCAGATAGCCCTCAATGCAAAGGCTCTAGACGCAAATATTGGTGTGAGAGCTAATTCAATCAAGGAAACACTGCATGTTGGTGAAGGGCATATTGAAGAAGGATCAGCCGAGTGGTTCTTGTGGGAGAACAACTGCATTTGGCTCACTAACTTCACACACCATCAGGCTTCCAAGCAGCTCTCAAGGAAACTCAGTTTTCACACTCTATGCTTAGTGCCCTTTGAGTGCCTAGGACTGAAATGAAACTTGGTGAGCATCCCACACAAACGAATGCTCCACATGTGGGTTTCACATGCCACCAACTCCACATTCATAGGCAACTTCAGCACCACAGCCGTTTTCAGATAGCCCTCAATGCAAAGGCTCTAGACGCAAATATTGGTGTGAGAGCTAATTCAATCAAGGAAACACTGCATGTTGGTGAAGGGCATATTGAAGAAGGATCAGCCGAGTGGTTCTTGTGGGAGAACAACTCCATTTGGCTCACTAACTTCACACACCATCAGGCTTCCAAGCAGCTCTCAAGGAAACTCAGTTTTCACACTCTATGCATAGTGCCCTTTGAGTGCCTAAACTGAAATGAAACTTGGTGGGTATCCCACACAAACGAATGCTCCACATGCGGGTTTCACATGCCACCAACTCCACATTCACAGGCAACTTCAGCGCCACAGCCGTTTTCAGATAGCCCTCAATGCAAAGGCTCTAGAGGGAAATATTGGTGTGAGAGCTAATTCAATCAAGGAAACACTGCATGTTGGTGAAGGGCATATTGAAGAAGGATCAGCCGAGTGGTTCTTGTGGGAGAACAACTGCATTTGGCTCACTAACTTCACACACCATCAGGCTTCCAAGCAGCTCTCAAGGAAACTCAGTTTTCACACTCTATGCTTAGTGCCCTTTGAGTGCATTATCTAGGAATGAACCTGGTAGAGCATCCCACACAAACGAATGCTCCACATGCGGGTTTCACATAGACACATAATACATCCACTCCACATTCACAGGCAACTTCAGCGCCACAGCCGTTTTCAGATAGCCCTCAATGCAAAGGCTCTAGAGGCAAATATTGGTGTGAGAGCTAATTCAATCAAGGAAACACTGCATGTTGGTGAAGGGCATATTGAAGAAGGATCAGCCGAGTGCTTCTTGTGGGAGAACAACTCCATTTGGCTCACTAACTTCACACAGCATCAGGCTTCCAAGCAGCTCTCAAGGAAACTCAGTTTTCACACTCTATGCTTAGTGCCCTTTGAGTGCATTATCTAGGAATGAACCTGGTAGAGCATCCCACACAAACGAATGCTCCACATGCGGGTTTCACATGCCACTAACTCCACATTCACAGGCAACTTCAGCGCCACAGCCGTTTTCAGATAGCCCTCAATGCAAAGGCTCTAGAGGCAAATATTGGTGTCAGAGCTAATTCAATCAAGGAAACACTGCATGTTGGTGAAGGGCATATTGAAGAAGGATCAGCCGAGTGGTTCTTGTGGCAGAACAACTCCATTTGGCTCACTAACTTCACACACCATCAGGCTTCCAAGCAGCTCTCAAGGAAACTCAGTTGTCACACTCTATGCTTAGTGCCCTTTGAGTGCATTATCTAGGACTGAAATGAAACTTGGTGAGCATCCCACACAAACGAATGCTCCACATGCGGGTTTCACATGCCACCAACTCCACATTCACAGGCAACTTCAGCGCCACAGCCGTTTTCAGATAGCCCTCAATGCAAAGGCTCTAGAGGCAAATATTGGTGTGAGAGCTAATTCAATCAAGGAAACACTGCATGTTGGTGAAGGGCATATTGAAGAAGGATCAGCAGAGTGGTTCTTGTGGGAGAACAACTCCATTTGGCTCACTAACTTCACACACCATCAGGCTTCCAAGCAGATCTCAAGGAAACTCAGTTTTCACACTCTATGCTTAGTGCCCTTTGAGTGCCTTATCTAGGAATGAACCTGGTAGAGCATCCCACACAAACGAATGCTCCACATGCGGGTTTCACATGCCACTAACTCCACATTCACAGGCAACTTCAGCGCCACAGCCGTTTTCAGATAGCCCTCAATGCAAAGGCTCTAGAGGCAAATATTGGTGTGAGAGCTAATTCAATCAAGGAAACACTGCATGTTGGTGAAGGGTATATTGAAGAAGGATCAGCCGAGTGGTTCTTGTGGGAGAACAACTCCATTTGGCTCACTAACTTCACACACCATCAGGCTTCCAAGCAGCTCTCAAGGAAACTCAGTTTTCACACTCTATGCTTAGTGCCCTTTGAGTGACTACGACTGAAATGAAACTTGGTGAGCATCCCACACAAACGAATGCTCCACATGCGGGTTTCACATGCCACCAACTCCACATTCACAGGCAACTTCAGCGCCACAGCCGTTTTCAGATAGCCCTCAATGCAAAGGCTCTAGACGCAAATATTGGTGTGAGAGCTAATTCAATCAAGGAAACACTGCATGTTGGTGAAGGGCATATTGAAGAAGGATCAGCCGAGTGGTTCTTGTGGGAGAACAACTCCATTTGGCTCACTAACTTCACACACCATCAGGCTTCCAAGCAGCTCTCAAGGAAACTCAGTTTTGACACTCTATGCTTAGTGCCCTTTGAGTGCCTAGGACTGAAATGAAACTTGGTGAGCATCCCACACAAACGAATGCTCCACTTGCGGGTTTCACATGCCACCAACTCCACATTCACAGGCAACTTCAGCGCCACAGCCGTTTTCAGATAGCCCTCAATGCAAAGGCTCTAGAGGCAAATATTGGTGTGAGAGCTAATTCAATCAAGGAAACACTGCATGTTGGTGAAGGGCATATTGAAGAAGGATCAGCCGAGTGGTTCTTGTGGGAGAACAACTCCATTTGGCTCACTAACTTCACACACCATCAGGCTTCCAAGCAGCTCTCAAGGAAACTCAGTTTTCACACTCTATGCTTAGTGCCCTTTGAGTGCCTAGGACTGAAGTGAAACTTGGTGAGCATCCCACACAAACGAATGCTCCACATGCGGGTTTCACATGCCACTAACTCCACATTCACAGGCAACTTCAGCGCCACAGCCGTTTTCAGATAGCCCTCAATGCAAAGGCTCTAGAGGCAAATATTGGTGTGAGAGCTAATTCAATCAAGGAAACACTGCATGTTGGTGAAGGGCATATTAAAGAAGGATCAGCCGAGTGGTTCTTGTGGGAGAACAACTCCATTTGGCTCACTAACTTCACACACCATCAGGCTTCCAAGCAGCTCTCAAGGAAACTCAGTTTTCACACTCTATGCTTAGTGCCCTTTGAGTGCCTAGGACTGAAATGAAACTTGGTGAGCATCCCACACAAACGAATGCTCCACATGCGGGTTTCACATGCCACCAACTCCACATTCACAGGCAACTTCAGCGCCACAGCCGTTTTCAGATAGCCCTCAATGCAAAGGCTCTAGAGGCAAATATTGGTGTGAGAGCTAATTCAATCAAGGAAACACTGCATGTTGGTGAAGGGCATATTGAAGAAGGATCAGCCGAGTGGTTCTTGTGGGAGAACAACTCCATTTGGCTCACTAACTTCACACACCATCAGGCTTCCAAGCAGCTCTCAAGGAAACTCAGTTTTCACACTCTATGCTTAGTGCCCTTTGAGTGCCTAGGACTGAAAAGAAACTTGGTGAGCATCCCACACAAAAGAATGCTCCACATGCGGGTTTCACATGCCACCAACTCCACATTCACAGGCAACTTCAGCGCCACAGCCGTTTTCAGATAGCCCTCAATGCAAAGGCTCTAGACGCAAATATTGGTGTGAGAGCTAATTCAATCAAGGAAACACTGCATGTTGGTGAAGGGCATATTGAAGAAGGATCAGCCGAGTGGTTCTTGTGGGAGAACAACTCCATTTGGCTCACTAACTTCACACACCATCAGGCTTCCAAGCAGCTCTCAAGGAAACTCAGTTTTCACACTCTATGCTTAGTGCCCTTTGAGTGCCTAGGACTGAAATGAAACTTGGTGAGCATCCCACACAAACGAATGCTCCACATGCGGGTTTCACATGCCACTAACTCCACATTCACAGGCAACTTCAGCGCCACAGCCGTTTTCAGATAGCCCTCAATGCAAAGGCTCTAGAGGCAAATATTGGTGTGAGAGCTAATTCAATCAAGGAAACACTGCATGTTGGTGAAGGGCATATTAAAGAAGGATCAGCCGAGTGGTTCTTGTGGGAGAACAACTCCATTTGGCTCACTAACTTCACACACCATCAGGCTTCCAAGCAGCTCTCAAGGAAACTCAGTTTTCACACTCTATGCTTAGTGCCCTTTGAGTGCCTAGGACTGAAATGAAACTTGGTGAGCATCCCACACAAACGAATGCTCCACATGCGGGTTTCACATGCCACCAACTCCACATTCACAGGCAACTTCAGCGCCACAGCCGTTTTCAGATAGCCCTCAATGCAAAGGCTCTAGAGGCAAATATTGGTGTGAGAGCTAATTCAATCAAGGAAACACTGCATGTTGGTGAAGGGCATATTGAAGAAGGATCAGCCGAGTGGTTCTTGTGGGAGAACAACTCCATTTGGCTCACTAACTTCACACACCATCAGGCTTCCAAGCAGCTCTCAAGGAAACTCAGTTTTCACACTCTATGCTTAGTGCCCTTTGAGTGCCTAGGACTGAAAAGAAACTTGGTGAGCATCCCACACAAAAGAATGCTCCACATGCGGGTTTCACATGCCACCAACTCCACATTCACAGGCAACTTCAGCGCCACAGCCGTTTTCAGATAGCCCTCAATGCAAAGGCTCTAGACGCAAATATTGGTGTGAGAGCTAATTCAATCAAGGAAACACTGCATGTTGGTGAAGGGCATATTGAAGAAGGATCAGCCGAGTGGTTCTTGTGGGAGAACAACTCCATTTGGCTCACTAACTTCACACACCATCAGGCTTCCAAGCAGCTCTCAAGGAAACTCAGTTTTCACACTCTATGCTTAGTGCCCTTTGAGTGCCTAGGACTGAAATGAAACTTGGTGAGCATCCCACACAAACGAATGCTCCACATGCGGGTTTCACATGCCACCAACTCCACATTCACAGGCAACTTCAGCGCCACAGCCGTTTTCAGATAGCCCTCAATGCAAAGGCTCTAGACGCAAATATTGGTGTGAGAGCTAATTCAATCAAGGAAACACTGCATGTTGGTGAAGGGCATATTGAAGAAGGATCAGCCGAGTGGTTCTTGTGGGAGAACAACTCCATTTGGCTCACTAACTTCACACACCATCAGGCTTCCAAGCAGCTCTCAAGGAAACTCAGTTTTCACACTCTATGCTTAGTGCCCTTTGAGTGCCTAGGACTGAAATGAAACTTGGTGAGCATCCCACACAAACGAATGCTCCACATGTGGGTTTCACATGCCACCAACTCCACATTCATAGGCAACTTCAGCACCACAGCCGTTTTCAGATAGCCCTCAATGCAAAGGCTCTAGAGGCAAATATTGGTGTGAGAGCTAATTCAATCAAGGAAACAGTGCATGTTGGTGAAGGGCATATTGAAGAAGGATCAGCCGAGTGGTTCTTGTGGGAGAACAACTCCATTTGGCTCACTAACTTCACATACCATCAGGCTTCCAAGCAGCTCTCAAGGAAACTCAGTTTTGACACTCTATGCTTAGTGCCCTTTGAGTGCCTAGGACTGAAATGAAACTTGGTGGGTATCCCACACAAACGAATGCTCCACATGCGGGTTTCACATGCCACCAACTCCACATTCACAGGCAACTTCAGCGCCACAGCCGTTTTCAGATAGCCCTCAATGCAAAGGCTCTAGACGCAAATATTGGTGTGAGAGCTAATTCAATCAAGGAAACACTGCATGTTGGTGAAGGGCATATTGAAGAAGGATCAGCCGAGTGGTTCTTGTGGGAGAACAACTCCATTTGGCTCACTAACTTCACACACCATCAGGCTTCCAAGCAGCTCTCAAGGAAACTCAGTTTTCACACTCTAGGCTTAGTGCCCTTTGAGTGCATTATCTAGGAATGAACCTGGTAGAGCATCCCACACAAACGAATGCTCCACATGCGGGTTTCACATGCCACTAACTCCACATTCACAGGCAATTTCAGCGCCACAGCCGTTTTCAGATAGCCCTCAATGCAAAGGCTCTAGACGCAAATATTGGTGTGAGAGCTAATTCAATCAAGGAAACACTGCATGTTGGTGAAGGGCATATTGAAGAAGGATCAGCCGAGTGGTTCTTGTGGGAGAACAACTCCATTTGGCTCACTAACTTCACACACAATCAGGCTTCCAAGCAGCTCTCAAGGAAACTCAGTTTTCACACTCTATGCTTAGTGCCCTTTGAGTGCATTATCTAGGAATGAACCTGGTAGAGCATCCCACACAAACGAATGTTCCACATGCGGGTTTCACATGCCACCAACTCCACATTCACAGGCAACTTCAGCGCCACAGCCGTTTTCAGATAGCCCTCAATGCAAAGGCTCTAGACGCAAATATTGGTGTGAGAGCTAATTCAATCAAGGAAACACTGCATGTTGGTGAAGGGCATATTGAAGAAGGATCAGCCGAGTGGTTCTTGTGGGAGAACAACTCCATTTGGCTCACTAACTTCACACACCATCAGGCTTCCAAGCAGCTCTCAAGGAAACTCAGTTTTCACACTCTATGCTTAGTGCCCTTTGAGTGCCTAGGACTGAAATGAAACTTGGTGAGCATCCCACACAAACGAATGCTCCACATGCGGGTTTCACATGCCACTAACTCCACATTCACAGGCAACTTCAGCGCCACAGCCGTTTTCAGATAGCCCTCAATGCAAAGGCTCTAGACGCAAATATTGGTGTGAGAGCTAATTCAATCAAGGAAACACTGCATGTTGGTGAAGGGCATATTGAAGAAGGATCAGCCGAGTGGTTCTTGTGGGAGAACAACTCCATTTGGCTCACTAACTTCACACACCATCAGGCTTCCAAGCAGCTCTCAAGGAAACTCAGTTTTCACACTCTAGGCTTAGTGCCCTTTGAGTGCATTATCA